>NC_142882.1:92963214-93115178 GCF_051225735.1 Oryctolagus cuniculus
GCGACCCGGGTGCCTACAGGTTTGTGTTGCCAAGGACACAAAAGTAGACCAGCATGGGAACTCCTGACATCTGGTTCATTTTTAAAAAATTGATCTTTAGTATTTAAAAAAATTTTTTTTTTGAGAGGCCTTCCATCTTCTGGCTCCCTCATTAAACGGTGACCACAGCCAGGGCTGGGCAGGGCCAAAGCTCCAGAAGACCCTTCTTGGTCTTCCACATGGGCAGCACGGGCCCAGGTCCACTGCCTGCCCAGGTCCATTAGCGGGGAGCTGGACCAGAACCAGTGTAGCTGGGACTTGAGCTGGTGCTCCATCCAATGTGGGATGCCAGTGTCAGTCAGCAGTAAACCCACTGCGCTGTGGTGCTGGCCCCGTAGCGTACCCTCAGTCTGCAGCACGGTGGGAGAATCCCACAGAACAGGCCGCTGGAGGTGGGTCGAGGCCAGTGGAGTCTCCGATGGGACTAAGAGGGCCTGGAAGCAAGCAGGTGCGTGTGCACTCAGAGTACAAGCAGCAGGCGACAGGCAGGGAGGAAGGGATGGCCTCCCTCTCCCCTACTGCGTTCCAAGTGCCCGGGCTCGAGTCCCAGCTCCAACCTGGCCCCAGCTTCCTGATAACGCAGACTCTGGGAGGAAGCAGCCCATCTGATGCCCACATGGAAGACCCCGAAGGCTTCCGGGACCCCAAATCCACCTTGATGCAGCCTGGCCCTTGTGGGCATCTTGGGAGTGAATCAGTGGTTGGAAAATCTCAATCTCTCTCTCTCTCTCTTTCTTCCTTTCAAATAAGTTACATAAAATAAATTTTAAAAGAATATTAAGGAAGAGCATATGTTCTCATTTAGCTTGCATTATGTGGCAACTGTTAAAATAGTGATTTTTTTTTGTCCGAGTCACGATGCTTGTTCTATTTCCTCTTGAAGCCACTAAATGAGATTTTCCAAAAGGAAGAGGGCGACTGTGCGATGTGTGTCCCCTTGCTGAGTCACACGATGGCACTGGCTGCAGGGTCCTGAAGTCGAAGCCCACCTGGGAGTCGTGGGTCTGGGCAGAGGAAGGCGGGGTTCTGCTGATGGAGGACGGGAGGGGACCCTGGCACTGCGGCGTGGGCGTCCACACAGCAGCACCACTGCAGCTCCTGTGCTGCCGGAGCAGGCGCAGGGGAGGCCGGACACCGCTGGTCCTGCGCACGGGTCGCATCACCGGCACACTGCTCTCAGCGCTGCTGACTTGGGGTCCTTCCTGGCGTCTTAATCTGCTTTTCTGTATTTCTGATCGGCTACTCTATTTGCTGGCACCGTAATTTAACTCTCATGGGACAAGTTCAATTTTCCAGACAGCGAGAACTTTTATTAATGTCTCCATAACATGGATTTCAATCTGGCCAAAATTATATAAAAGTGTGAAATATAACTTCGCACTCACAGGCATTCAGGAATCCAGGCTGGACTTACATTACAGGCTGTTTTCAGTGAGTCTGCATTTAACATTCTCGGGGAGAAATCGCACATCCTTTGCTTTTGATAATTCAAGAACTGGTGCAGCTTTTAAGTTGCTAGGTATGCCATGTGCTTAGATGCCCATCAATTGTTTGTCAGTGCTAAAAATAAAGTTGGGGTTAGGTTGATCAATGTGATAATTTTATAAATCTCAATTGTAACACAAAAATGTTGTTTTAATCTTACTACATGAGCCAAAATTAAAAAAAAAAAAAATTATAGGGGGCGGGCTCTGCGGCATAGCAGATAAATCCACTGCCTGCAGTACTGGTATCCCATGTGGGCGCTGGTTCAAGTCCTGGCTGCTCCACGTCCAATCCAGCTCTCTGCTATGGCCTGGGAAAGCAACAGAAGATGGCCCAAGTCTTCGGGCCCCTGCACCCACATGAGAGACCTGGAGGGAGCTTCTGGCTCCTGGCTGCAGATAGGCCCAGCTCTAGCCTTTTCAGCAATATGGGGAGTGAACTAGCAGATGGAAAACTCTCTCTCTCTCTCTCTCTCTCTCTGTAACTCTGCCTTTCAAATAAATAAATAAATCTTTAAAGAATTATGACAAATGTAGATCTTGCAGGCTATTTTTGCAACATCAAATTACATTTAAAAGTACATATTTCAATGATGTTGGTCTAAGATTAATTTCAAATTAAGGGACACCTGTCCCTTAATTCCAATGAATAGGGAATCAGGCTGAAACAATTTCATCAAACCAATTAGTCTGTGCTTACTCAAAACTGGAACTAAATGATTTGTACATATCAGGAGCCACATAAACACGGCCGCTCACCTTCTCTGTCCCCAGACACGCTGATGTGTAGGTGGAGACACAGTCTATATAGAGCGGAAGAAGCTTCAGGGAAATGCGTATTCCGACTGGAGGTTAATCGCTGCTCCTCGTCCTGCAGCTCTGACCTTGTGGGCCTAGCGTCTGCGTCATGGCGCCCCCTATGGAACGTCGGTGCCAATGCGCTCTTCCAGGGTTTCAGGAGAAGAGGAGATTCTAGAAGCCGAGCATTGGAGCCATGGACAAAATGTGTGTGCCTTGATTAGGCTGGTTTTCTGTGTGGGTGTTTGTGAAAGACAATTTCAGCCTTGTAGAAACCCACTGCTTTAATCACAGCTAGCCGGAGCCCAGCCTGCGGCCTTCTCGGTTCCCTTTGCTTTTGTCCTTCAGGAAGGGATCCTGGAGGACGACTGGACACCTTGGAGACCACAAGCAGGGGCCAGGAGGGAGGATCAGAGACCTCCTGTGGGGGCGGGGCTGTCACGTTCCGGAGGTGCACTGGCAGCAGGGGCTTGGCTGGGAGGCCCCTCTCCAGGACCCCTCAGGTACACAGTGCTGGGAGTGACTGCAGCTGGAGGTCAGTCTGACTCCCCTGGGAGTTAAGAGCCCTGGACAAGGGGTTTCTTCCCAAGGACAGCTGCCTCAACTGCTGACAACAGCAGAGCACGGTGCACCTCAACGCTCGGAAGTCAGTTGCGTGCATCGGTTATGAGAAAATACCCTTGTGAAGAGGGATCCTGTTCTGACAAAGCAGAGCATTTGCTGACGCGCGTCTAGGCACCGACCCTGCGCCATCTGACACCTGGGTGCTCCTCTTGCCCGTCAGCTGGATGAGGTCATGGTGCGCCTCTCTGGGGGCGTCTGGGACGGCTGTTCTGCTGGGATTGGTACACTGAGTGAAGCGCTCTCCATGTGGGGGAGTCTCATCCAATCCGCAGGACGTCTGAATGAAGTTTGTGCGGGGAAGCAAGCTCTCTCTCTGCCTGTCTTCAAGCCGGGACGCTCATCTCTGGCCTCCAGATGGGACTCAGATTGGAATTTGCACACACAGCCTCCCTGGTTGTCAGAACCTGGGGTGAGGACATCAGCTCTCCCTGGTCTCAGAGCCGCAAGTCTGGACTGGACTGCAGCTCACGCCTCACCTTCCCCCTGCTGCCACCCCCACCTGGGGTCTCCAATCTTCATCCATCCACCAGGACCACACCATCAGCTGCCTGGGTCTCAGCCCCTGAGGCGTGGACGAACATGCTAGCATGGGGGCCAGTGAGTCTCAGATCCTCAAATTCCCGCACTGTCTGCTGGGGCTCAGGTGTTCAGACGGGGACTATAAGGACAGCACCATGTCCTGGCCGCTGCAGTGTGTTTCTGGTGTTAATATTACTACTGACCAGCTTATTCTCAAGTCACTATAGCAACGCCTGTGTAAGGTGTCCCACGGTGAGTTCCTGTTACTGTCATTGATGTATTTCATGTAATTCTAAGATAGACTTAAACACTTTCCCCATATTTTCATGTTTCAGCCCCATTCATTATTTATATCTGAGGTTCATTTATTCCTTTTAAAAATATTTTATTAATTTGAAATGCAGAGTTATATGTAGAGAGACCTTCCATCTGCTGGTTTACCCCCCAAATGGCTGCAGTTGCCGGGGCTGGGCCACGTCAAACCCAGGAGCTTCATCTGGATCTCCCAAGTGGGTGCAGGGGCCCCAGCACTTGGGCCAAATTCTGCTGCTTTCGCAGGTGTGCTAGCAGAGAGCTGGATGGGAAGTGGAGCAGCCAGGACTGGAACTGGTGCCCATATGGGATGCTGGCCATGTAGATAGTTGCTTAACCTGTTATGCCACAGCACCAACCGTGGTCCTGGACAGGTTAACCAGGAGGCACACCTGAGACAGAGAAGTCAGTCCACACACTTAGGCTGCTAGGGCGAAGATGCAGATAGTCAGTTTCCAGTGCCAGCATCCCCGGCAATCTCCCCAAGATCTACATTTAGTAATACCTGCACACTCCTCAACTTCACCGCTTGAGTGTTGAGTTGCTCTTTCTGAGTTCTGACACTTAAAGTCCAACTTCCTGGGAAAGTTGCCTGCTCTCATTCCCCGTGTCTCCTCAGTCCAACACCTTCTATTGATGACGTAGTTTTTAGTACTTGGCAGTGACGAGCACTTGGTGAAAATGCTGGTCTCCTCTACTGTTTAGATGAAGTAAGAATAACCTTTAGACACAAATAATTACTCCCCTAAAGCTCTGAAAGTCATGAAAGTACTGCAGTTTTCTGAAAATATTTTCAGGTCTGAAAATTGTAAAGAATGATATTCCCATGTTTTTGCCCTGCTTCTTCTAAAGCCAAAGTGCAGGATTTAATGATTAAAGGCGTGTTTCTAGGCCGGTGCCTCAGCTCACTTGGCTAATCTTCTGCCTGCGGTACCGGCACACCGGGTTCTAGTCCTGGTTGGGGTGCAGGATTCTGTCCCAGTTGCTCCTCTTCCAGTCCAGCTCTCTGCTGTGGCCCGGGAAGGCAGTGGAGGATGGCCCAAGTGCTTGGCCCTGCATCCACGTGGGAGACCCGGAGGAAGCACCTGGCTCCTGGCTTCGGATTGGCACAGTGCTGGCTGTGGCTGCCATTTGGGGGGTGAGACAATGGAAAAGAAAGACCTTTCTCTCTACCTCTCTCACTAACTCTGCCTGTCAAAAAAAAAAAAAAAAGGCACTAAGCCACTGGGGCTGCTGTCAACACAGGCTGTATTCAAGGTAACCCACAGATTTCTTCTTTTACACAAGTCTACAATTCTCTGGTTTCTCCAAACTTCCTCACAGCCGTGGCCAGAGAAGTACTTAACCTCTGGCTTCCCCACGGCAGCCTGTCAATTCTGCTTTCCATGGAAATGACGATGATATGTGTGCTGATCACGTGTTCTGTGTGCTGGAGCCATGCCCACCCCTAGGAGTGACAGGACATGTGCACCAATCACATGCCCAGTGTGCTGTAGCCATGTCCACCCAGGTGTGACAGTCTGTGTGCTCCAATCACGTGCCCAGTGTGCTGCAGCCACGCCCACCCCTAGATGTCACAGGCTGTGCTCCAATCACGTGTCCTGTGTGCTGCAGTTGTGAGTGGTGGATTAGCCCCCGTGGAGTAGACGCTGGACTCTCCCCACTGTGTGTGGCATGGCACACATGTGTCTGTTTATTAGGCAGTACGGTGCTGGTGAGGTGGTGGCAGCGGGGGTGGCACTGGTGTGGTCAAGACCAGGGGAGCTGTACAGAGGGACAGGTCTGTGTGATGGCCCTGGCTCCGCGGCAGCTCACTGCATGCCACGGTCTCTGGGCCACACCGCACACTGTGCTGGGATCCCAGGCACGGGTGAACCTGTGAGTCACCGGTGGTGACAGATGGGCCTCCCACAGAGTCGGATGGAGGCGCACATCCATCAGTCATTTACACTGGGGATAAATAACCCGTGTCACCCTGGCACACTTCAGGGGAAAGTCCACTCTTTGTCAACCATCGGCCACAGGCTCTCGCAGGAGCAGGACGCTGGAGGCAGGGTGCGCAGCTGGGGATGCAGCCGGGTTCTCAGTGGGAGCTGGGCGTCCAAGCCGCTGGGCCAGTGCCCTCCCTGGGCTGTGTTTTCAAGTAAGGAAGTTGTCAGGCTCTCGGTCCAGCAGAGACGCACAGGCGACAGAGAGACTGAGACGCATGCACGCATGGTTTTCTGAGGCACCCACCAAGGGCTTCTGATTTGCGCTGTTATTTTTGTCTGACAATGTGCATATAAGAAAGGGAACACTTTATGAATTTTTCTGAAATGTAAGTAAAGTAGAGACCCCAGTCACACGGCCATTGGAGTGACCGTCACTGAATCCTGGCTTACATGGGAGCTTGTCGGGCCCCTGGGTGGATCGAGCCCCAAGACGAGCCTCGGTCAACACCTGCAGGGCCGCAGTGGTCAGCGCTCTCAAATCCGGGAGGCGAAACCCCAGCCCGAGGCTTGCATTGCCGCCCAGAGCTCGCTTCTGGGCTTCAGGTGGTGCCCACGGCTCAGACTGCCAGCAAAGCTCCTCTTCGGGATAATTTATGGGAAGAAGTGGCTGAGTTACAGGCCTGGTTTTGTGAGCTGAGGGAGGAGATCCGATCTGGGAAGAAAGTTTCAAAAAGGTGGTCACGCAGGGGACACAGACTCTGCTGCGGGTGAACGCCTCGGATAGGAGATTCCAGGGCTCACAGAGGTCTTGAGAAGAAAGGGGGACGTCACCTGGGTTAAGCTCACTTAACTGGGCTTCCTGGATTCAAGATCACAGAAGGTCAAAGCCGAGCCGACACCACAGGCTGTCCCTGGCTCACGGCAGCTCCGTGTCGCGTCTGTAGACTTTGTAACTGCATGCAAATGGCACACGTGCAGTAGAAACTAGCCTTGCAGGGCTCAGTGTGGGTCTTTGCAGCTGTAGGAGGCCCAAGGACTGTGACTTCCCAGGCGTGGACTAGTGCTCGGCTAAGAGGGGTGTGGCTCCATCACCCGAGGGGCAGGGCGGAGCACCGGGCAGTGGCACCCTCTTTCGCACCAGCTGTCTGTGGCTCCTGCATGAAAACCTCGTGCTGTCCAATCCCCTCCGTGTGTTTGTGCCATGAAGCCCTCAGTCTGACCCCTTCTCTAAGGAGAAGTCTGCACCCTGTGCTCATCCACACCTGCGATTTTGTTAGTGGCATCGAGGGGCTCCGTACTCTCCTCCACCATTGTGTTTTAAGATTTATTTGAAAGGCAGAGCAACAGCGAGAGAAGAAGAGAGACAGAGGAGGGGAGGGAGGGAGAGAGAGAGAGAGAGAGAGAGAGAGAGATCTCCCTTCTGCTAGTTCACTCTTGAAATGTCCATAGCAGCAAGGATTGGGCCAGATGGGAGCCAGGAGCCTGGGGCTCCACTGGGGTCTCCCACATGGGTGGCAAGGACCCGAACACTTGAACCCTCACCTGCTGCCTCCCAGGATTCACACTAGCAGGGAGCTGGAGGAGAAGCCGAGAAGCTGGGATGCAAGCCAGGTTCCCTGTTATAGGCATGAGTGCCCCAAGCAGCAGCTGCACCTGCTGCGCCACGTCACTGCCCTGCCCCACAGTTCTCTCATTGCACTCAGCCAAGGGGACCCAGTGCAGACACGGAACACTGCTGAGTTTTCAGGGTAATGCTGGTGGGATTGTGTCACATTTGTAGTTAGAGAAGGGTGATTTTACTTGAGTTATAGGGAAGTGACCTGGACAATTTTGGGATTTAATTGTGAATTTGTTTCCAATGTTCTACCTTGAAGAAAAAAAAAAGGTAATATCTATTGAATAAATGGCTTATTTTTGGAGAAGCAAAATAAGACGAGCAGAAAAGTCAGAAATATTTTCTTTTAGGTTTTCTTTAGTAGGCTTATTTTGTGCTTTATTGAGAAATAATTGACAAGTAAGAAATTAAAAGGATGAAATAAAAGTAGGCAGCGGGAAATTCTGATGTATGTGCACAGTGCGAATCAACTGCTGCCCCAGGAATCACACGGTGCACCCCACGCCCTTCACACGCTCACCTCCGTGTGATAAACACCGAAGTTGCTCCCGCAACGCAAGCTCACAGCACCTCGTGAGCTCTGAGCGCCAGGCTGCACGTGGGAGCCCAGAGCCTGCTCTTGCTGTTGAAACGGAGGCTTGGCCGGAGCCTCCCTCTTCCCTGTCCCACAACCCAGCCACCATCCTACTTTCTGCTCCTGTGAGTCTGGCGTTTCTTCGACGCCTTGTATTAGTGAGGCCACGCCGTCTTTGTTTCTCTGCACCTGGCTTATTTCAGTTACTCATCCGTTGATGGTTCTCAGGCTAATTTCATCTTCTGATTGCTGGTCATGCTGTGACAGGCGTGGGCCTGCAGGGCGTCTCTGAGACGGGTGGCCAGGAGCAACACGCTGGCTCACAAGGAAGGTCTGCTTTCAACTTTTCATACAGGTGACACCAGTCTTCCTAGGCAGAGAGGTAGTCATTTCCCCACACTCTCGGAGGCAGAGGGACCTCTGAGAACATATCTGCTGGGGATGGCTGCAGGGAGGTGGGTGAGGAGGAGCCCCGTTCTCCCCAGGCCACTAAATCTGTGTGATGGGAGGGGTTCCAGGGGAAGGCTGTGGCCCTGGCAGGGCAGGGCAGGGATGTTCTGTCTACATGGGAGAGGAGAATGTGCCAGGCACAGTGGGTGAGCAGGTGCCGTCTTGTCTGCACGTTGATCAGAGGACAGCCAGCAGAAAGAGCCAGGGAGCAGAAGCAGAAAGAGCTTAGGGGGCGGTTTACACACAGCAGCAGGAAGAAAGTCGGGGGGGCCATAGGTTTTTTAAAGGTTTTTATAAAAGATTTATTTATTTATTTGAAAGGCAGAGTTATAGAGAGGTTTTTTTTGTTTGTTTGTTTGTTTGACAGACAGAGTGGACAGTGAGAGAGAGAAAGACAGAGAGAAAGGTCTTCCTTTGCTGTTGGTTCACCCTCCAATGGCTGCTGCGGCCGGCACACTGTGGCCGATGCACCGCACTGATCCAAAGCCAGGAGCCAGGTGCTTCTCCTGGTCTGCCATGGGGTGCAGGACCCAAGCACTTGGGCCATCCTCCACTGCACTCCCGGGCCACAGCAGAGAGCTGGCCTGGAAGAGGGGCAACCGGGACAGAATCCGGCGCCCTAACTGGGACTAGAACCCGGGGTGTCGGCGCTGCTAGGCGGAGGATTAGCCTAGTGAGCCACAGCGCCAGCCGAGAAAGAAGTCTTTCATCCACTGGTTCACTCCCCAGATGACCGCAATGGCTGGAGCTGTACGGATCTGAAGCCAGGAGCCAGGAGCCAGGAGCCAGGAGCTTCTTCCGGGTCTCCCTCGCAGATGCAGGGGCCCAAGGACTTGGGTCATCTTCTGCTGCTTTCCTAGGCCATAGCAGAGAGCTGGATTGGAAGTGGAGCAGCCAGGATTCAAACCAGAGTCCATATGGGATGCCGGCACTGCAGGGGGTGGACTTACCTGCAATGCCACAGCACTGGCCCCAAGGGACAATAATTTAACTGAGATGTGAAGACCAGGATAAGTATTGACTACATGGAATAAAACGAAAGAATGCTCCAGGAAGAGACAACGAGCACTGTGAGTGTCTTGTGGAGGGAGGGAACAGACTGCTCATGGAAAAGGGTCTGGTGTGGGGACACCACAGTGCACAGGTGCCAGACAGGGACAGGCGCACAGATGGGAGCAGGGGCACAGATAGGGGCAGCTGCGTAGATGCACACAGGAACACAGTTAGGGACAGGTACACAGACAGGCACAGGTGCACGGGTGGGAGCAGGTGCCCAGATAGGGACAGGTGCACAGCAGACAAGTATAGGTACAAAGGTGGGGGCTGGTGCAGAGATAGGGACAGGTGCATAGACAGGCACAGGGGCACAGAGGGGCACAGGTGCTCGGGGGGGGCAGGTGCACAGATAGGGACAGGCACATAGACAGGCACAGGTGCACAGACGGGCACAGAGGCACAGAGGGGAGCAGGTGCACAGACAGGCACAGGTGCACAGATGGGCACAGGTGCACAGACGGGCACAGGTGCACAGAGGGGAGCAGGTGCACAGATGGGTACAGGTGCACAGATAGGGACAGGCACATAGACAGGCACAGGTGCACAGACGGGCACAGGTGCACAGAGGGGAGCAGGTGCACAGACAGTTGCAGGTGCGCATAAGGGCTCCGGTCAGGGTGTTCTCACAGGACAAACACATCTTGACCATAAAAGGTACATGAATTCCAGTCTGATATCCCCGACGCCTTTGTGTATCTGATTCACAGCATGAAGTGTCGACTGTTCAGATCCGTCAGGAAGCACCTAAGGACAGAGGCTGACTTTAACAAAGTCTGTGGGTTTTTTCTCCAGCTATAAAGCTACCTTACTGTTCTTTAATAAATCTCAGCCTCAGCCGCACATCTCAGAAAAACTGGAAATTATCAGAGCTGCACTGCACTCTGTCATCACAGGCCTGTACTTGACAGGCACAAGGAATGCATTAAGACACAAAGGAACAAGGGCGGGAAGAAAGCTTCCTGGAACTACGAGCGCTCTCCGGGAAGAGGACAGCACGGGCAGCATCAGAGTCTGTGTCGTTCCTCCATTGAGACAATTTTCCATCGACACAGTCATTATTTTTGTTTGGTTTCTGGGGCAGAACTTTCACCTGTTTGTTGTTTTAAACCCTAACCCATGACCTAGGTTTCTGTCCTAAGTGTCAGGATTTAGGAATTACAGACAGGGAATTAGAACGCACTTCCACACGGGAGTCTGTGAGTCGCACGGGTCAGCCAGGGTAGCCCACGCCCGGTGAGCACAGCGGGTGACTGCTGTCAGCCGGCCGGCAGGGCTGGCGTTGTGGCACAGCGGGTGAAGCGTGATGCCAGCGACTCAGTCCATCCCCAGATGCTCACTCTCTGGGGATGCAATTGAGCCTTTTCATCCATCAGGGAACAGAGCCCAGTGCCCCGTGCTTGAGCCCTGGCCTCAGGGCTTGCTCGGACCAAAGAATGAGGCAGCCGAGGTGCACTTATGCAGTTCACTCTCCTGCTCGGACCAGAATAATGAGGCGGCCGTGGTGTGCTTACGCCATCCACTCTCCTGCTCGGACCAGAAGAATGAGGCGGCCGTGGTGCGCTTACGCCATCCACTCTCCTGCTCGGAACGTGAGGCGGCCGTGGTGCACTTACGCCGTCCACTCTCCTGCTTGGAACGTGGTACCAGGTTTGAGGAAACCTGGCTCGGCCTCCAGAGTCAGGGACTAAGTGGAGATGGACGGTGAGGGGACACTGCCGGCGCCATTCGGGCCACGTGAGCCACATCCACACGTGAGGGGACTGCCACAGGACAAGTGACCCCAGGAGGACCAGCAAAGGACGGCGCAGGAAACCCCCAGTCACAGAACCTCAGAGTCATGGCAGATGAGATGACGGAGGTTTGCTCGTACACTTTCATTATTCATCAGTGGACAGCGGGTTCAGTGATGACTTACCCGTCGGCGGTATCCATTTCCAGTTTGGAAAGCTGCCTTGTGAGGATGTCCAGCTTTAGGATCAGATATTCCATATGCTTGTAAAACCAGCAACTTCTGTTGGGGGCCACTGTTCCTCTTGATGCGCCTTTGCCTATTAAAATATAAGGGGGGGCATTGGCACAGCAGTTATCACCTAGGATGCCTGCACCCCCCCCCCATCGAAATGCCCGGGTTCCAGACCCGACCCCGCTGCCAATGCACCCAGGTCCTCCCTGGGAGGCAGCAGGTGATGGCTCAGGTATGTGGCCCCTGACATCCGCCTGGGAGGCCTGGACTGAGTTCTGGGCTCAGGCAGTCGGGTCGGTGCAGCCTCAGCAGCAGGTTGAGAGTGAACCAGCAGACGGGAGCTCTCCATCTGTCTGTCTGTCAGTCTCCTTTCCCTGTCTTTCTGTTTTACAAATCAATAAAAGTTTAAAAATAAATATCTAAGCACACCAATAGATAATTTTTAATATAACTCATTTTTTAACGCCTACCCTCCATTTGTTAATTTTATTCTCATACTAAAAATTTTAAAACTTCATGTTGAAGATATCATTTGCAATTTTCTTCAAAAACCTACTGGTGTCCTACAGAATTAAGGATAAAATCTCCTTGGGGCCGGTGTTGTGGCTTAGTGGGTCAAGCCACCACCTGCAGTGCCGGCATCACATATGGGTGCTGGTTCAAGTCCTGGCTGCTCCACTTCTGATCCAGCTCTCTGTTTTGGCCTGGGAAAGCAGGAGAAGATGGCCCAAGTCCTTGGGCCCCTGCACCCACGTGGGAGACCCGGAAGAAGCTTCTGGCTCTTGGCTTCAGATCAGTGTAGCTCCAGCCGTTGTGGCCAGTTGGGGAGTGAACCATCAGATTCAAGACCACCCCCCCCCCCCCGCCTCTCCTTTTCTCTCTATGAAACTCTGACTTTCAAATAAATAAATAAATCTTTAAAAAAAAGAGTAAAATCTCCTCAACACTTGTCTCTTAAGAATTCTTCATTATTTAATATGACTCCAAAGTCCTTGGCAATTGAGAAATGGCAATGGAAAAAATTGACTTTCAGAAACACTGCAACATTTTGTTATAAGCGTTTTCTCACATATTTTGAGTTATCAGAGCTATTCTATTTGTTTGCCACACAAACATGCACAATTAGAATGCTAAGTAGGCATTATACTTGCATTACCTTTCTTCAAGTGGTAACGTAACATTGTTAGAAAGTCTTTGGGACTTGGCTGAATGCTGTACTTCACTTTAATTTTTAAATTTGGAATCTGCCTGAGAACCTGCATCACTGTTTTGTTAAAATTGTTTTTTGCTCCGTTGGTGTCCTTGTCCTTGTTTCTCAAAGGATTTGCATTCTGCGTTTAGCTTCTCAGGATGTGGAATTGCACAGCCCGCTTTTAGACACACTGTGTGCTTCTCCCAGGCCCGACTTCTCAGCTGAGAACATGTGAATGTTGACTTCTTCCCTGATTTTAACACAGTGGCTGGGCATCTTGAGTGCTGATTGATACAAGCGAATGCAACGAGATATTATTTATATTATGTTATATACATTGTATTATCAGCTCTGAATTCATAAGGCCACCATTCTAACTTGAAACTGAGTTTGGCATTAACCAAGTCTGCTAACGTATATG
The DNA here is from genome assembly GCF_051225735.1 of Oryctolagus cuniculus. Lineage (NCBI taxonomy): Eukaryota > Metazoa > Chordata > Mammalia > Lagomorpha > Leporidae > Oryctolagus > Oryctolagus cuniculus. The sequence continues at coordinate 92,976,193 of NC_142882.1, forward strand.
TGAGAGAACGTCCTGAATGTTCCCGTGTATCAGGCCAGCCTTCATGCTGACGCTGGCGATGGCCACTATTTCCTGTGAGCTCTCCGTGCCTGGTACACGGGTGCCTGACAGACCGCAGGTATGAGGACCTCCTAACGTTGCTCAGGTGGGCGGAGGCTGCAGGTGTCTGGCCGACTAATGCTGCGTCAGAATGTGTGGCCGTCGCCGAGGGCTGGGTCTGTTTGGTCGCGTTCCATCAGGGATGCACGCCACTCCGTCTGTCAGCATCTCACACAGGTCCAGATGCATGAAGGGTAAACTGCTGTGCTGAGTCCCACAAAGGAGCCCCCGATCCGGCAGCCAGGGCTCCTCCACTGCTGTGCTGTGGTGCCGCCGCATCCCCAGGGCATGGAGATCACCGAGAATGTGTGATCCGAAAGGCCACTGCTCTCTTGAAGCAGCAGTAAATATTAGGCGCTTCTTAATTCGGGAGAAAGGGGAGTCAAGCCAACAGCACTGCAGAGAGGCCCCGTGAGCAGCCCAGCCACTGAAGTGCGCAGCCACGTTACACCACTGTGGCCAGGGTGTGTACAGAAGAGAGCCCGAGCGATTCAAACACCGGCAAGCAGAATCACACACGCACTTAGGTGAAAATATGAAAGTAACTGCAGGTAGTAACAGACGTAGGTGGAGAAGGGAGGGACGGAAGCAGGACTGTGAGATTGCTAATTTTCTATCTAAGCACAGTTAGAGTCTGGCTAATTTTAGGAAAAGGTGAAAATCAAGTTAACTTATTAATACAGCATTAGATTTGCTAAAATTAGCTTAAAATTTTTCAAAAAAACAGAAAATCAAAAATGACAGCACATATCTAAATGTATAATACAAAGTAACCCTGGTGTACACAAAACCCAAACACCGGGTTCTAGTCCCCGTCGGGGCGCCGGATTCTGTCCCGGTTGCCCCTCTTCCAGGCCAGCTCTCTGCTGTGGCCAGGGAGTGCAGTGGAGGATGGCCCAAGTGCTTGGGCCCTGCACCCCATGGGAGACCAAGAGAAGCACCTGGCTCCTGCCATCGGATCAGCGCGGTGTGCTGGCTGCAGCACACTGGCCGTGGCGGCCACCAGAGTGCCAAGGCGATGGGGGCGAAGAACAGGGAGCTGGGAGAGACAGAGACGAAGGACAGGGAGCTGGGAGAGACAGAGAATCGGCCCTTCCAGGCGCAGGCTGCACTGCCCTCCTCCAGTCACCGACAGAGCAGATGGGACAGCAGTAAGGGGAGAGCCGCAGAGAGCAGCGCCGTCAGTCACCTGCTTTGGGTTGACATTTGTGGAATTCTCCATCCGACAGCCCAGAGCACCAGTGACGCTCAGGCTTGTCTGGAACGCGCACCGAGACAGACCCTATTCTGTGCAATAAAGCAGATCTGAACCAACAGAAATGAAGTGCTCCCTCGCCTGCCGCAGAATTCATTAGCAATCAATAACAACATTTAGCTGGAAAAGCACCAGATACTCACCCATTAAACGAATATTTTTAAAGTACTTATTTGTGAAGCGGTGGGAAAGAGAGAGATGCAGATACCCTGAGAGAGCTCCCATGCACTGATTCACTCTCCAAATCCCCCCAAAAGGAGGCCTGGGCTGGACCAAGCTAGGAGACAGAGGCTGAATCCAGAACTCCCATGTGGGTGACCGGCACACACCTGCTACCACTCAGGGCCTGTAATAGCAAGAAATGAGTCAGAGGCAGGAGCTAAATCGAGGCACTCCAACGTGTGACACGAATGTCTTAGCCGCCAGCCCAGTGCCCGCCCAACAGCTTCGCTGTAGCATGCGTGTCACAGTTGTACCAAGAACAACTCAGACGCTCTGAATTAAAGAAAGCGCAGCTGATGCTGATTTGCGGGATGTAGTGAAGGCAATGCTGAGAGGCAAAGCTGCAGCAGGAAGTGCACAGGCTCCATGACAGAAGCCTTCAGACAAGAATCTGAGGCTCTACCACACGAAACCAGAGGAAGCAGAGTGTTCCGTGCTGAGAGCAGGCAGACAGAGGTAAGCAATACAAAATTCAGGCAAAATACACAAAACTGAAGACTAGACTCTCTAAAGGAAAATCAGTCTCCAGAAGTCGATTTACCGTCAACATCAGCAACATTGATAAAGTTATTTCTAGGTTAACCGAGAAAAAATGTGCACCTTGGGGGTTAGTGATGATGGCTCAGTAGCTGGTTCCACGCAACGCATTTCGGAGACCAGGGTTGACTTCCAGGCTCCTGGCTTGGGCCTGGTTCAGCCCCAGCTGTGGTGGGCACTTGTGAAGTTGACCAAGAGACAGAAGATCTCTTCTTGTTTCTCTCTCTCTCTCTCTGCTTTCCAAATAAAATGAAAATTAGTTAAAGTATACAAATTTTATAAAAGAAACTAACCATATGTAAATATAAAGAAGGTAATTGTTAGCAATTTCATGACCATTTGAAAGATAATGGAGTTATAGTACAAATAACTGTGCCCACAATGTTGACAAGTTAGGTAACAGAATAAATTCCATGAAAAACACAATGTGTGACGTCACACAGAGCTATACGACCTGAATAGGCCCATGTCCATTAAATCATTAAATATCAGCATTCCAGGCCGGCGCCGCGGCTCACTAGGCTAATCCTCCGCCTTGCGGCGCCGGCACACCGGGTTCTAGTTCCGGTAGGGGTGCCGGATTCTGTCCCGGTTGCCCCTCTTCCAGGCCAGCCCTCTGCTGTGGCCAGGGAGTGCAGTGGAGGATGGCCCAGGTGCTTGGGCCCTGCACCCCATGGGAGACCAGGAAAAGCACCTGGCTCCTGGCTCCTGCCATCGGATCAGCGCGGTGTGCCGGCCGCAGCGCGCCGGCCGCGGCGGCCATTGGAGGGTGAACCAACGGCAAAGGAAGACCTTTCTCTCTGTCTCTCTCTCTCACTGTCCACTCTGCCTGTCAAAAAATAAAAAAAAAATAAAAAATAAAAATAAAAATAAAAGTAATCATTAAATATCAGCATTCCAAGAAAGAAAACAGACAAAGCCCAACTGTTCTGGTGAACTGTGCCAGGCACTTAAGGACAAATTCTCATCTCTTTCTGAAAACAGCAGAGGTAGCGGCAGCTTCTGACGAGCTCTGCAGGTCACAATCTCCACGTGGTTTGGCGCGCACTTGGAGAATTCAGCATGAACTTGTCTGCACTTAACGTACAGCGGCAGAGAGAGAAGTTGATGCACACGCGAGTGCACAGGGTTAAATCCCGACCTGCATCTCCTCCTCTTCCCAGCAAAGAGGACTAGAGCGAGGGCGGCTCATAGCAATGATGACACCTGCTGACCACATCTTGGTTCCTCTTGGTTTCTTTCTTTTTTTTTTTTTAAGATTTCATTTATTTTGAGAGGTAGAGTTACAGAGAGAGAGAGAGAGAGAGAGAGAGAGAGAGAGGAAGGTCTTCCATACGCTGGTTCACTCCCCGGATGGTCACAATGGCCAGAACTGCACCAATCCAAATCTAGGAGCCAGGAGCTTCTTCTGGGTCTCCCATGCAGGTGCAGAGGCCCAAGGACTTAGGCCATCTTCTACTGCTTTCCCAGGTCATAGCAGAGAGCGAGATCCAAGTGGAGCAGCCGGGACTCAAACCAGCGCCCATATGGGATGCCAACACTGCAGGCGGCGGCTTTACCTGCTGTGCCACAGTGCCGGCCCCTACACCTTGTTTCTCACACTGTTTTCCCATGACAACTTGTGGTTGACTGTGGGATTGAGGTACGAAATATGAGAGGTGTTTAAAATTTAGTGGGAGATGCATAATGGAAAAAAAATCATGATTTCATTTCATACACCTCAATAAACACCTTTTAATTCTACTATCCACAAACCCTTTGGAGTGCCTGTATACAGCATGAACCTGGAACATCATCTAGTGCCAAAAACAAGAAAATATTCACAATGAAAGCTCGAGAACCCCCACAATTTGGGGACGGAGGGCTGAAAGGGACGCAGGAACCAACTGCAGGAACTACCAGTGGTCGCCTACAGAACAACTTGGGCAGAAAATAACGCAGTGGAGGAGTGTAACCCAGAGAGCAAAGTCAACATCCATGAAGCCATCACTGTGTGAACGGCTGAATGTGCACAGCAGTGGAGGACAATAAACAAACGTCCCGCCTGAAAAAAAAACCCAAGTCGTTCTGTTCTCAACAGAGGACTTAATTATAACTCTCCACATCTTTTTATTATTAAAATATTTTATTTATTCATTTTTACTTTGTTATATATAGAGAGAGAAGAAATTGTGTATATTTCAATATACAGTTTTTAAAATATGCATGCGTGACTGACAGAGAGAGAGAATCTTCCATCGCTGGTTCATTCCCCCAAATGGCCACAATTGCCAAGGCTGGGCCAGGCTGAAACCTGGGCCAGGAGCTTCTGCCACGTGGGTGCAGGGTGTCTAGCATTCGGGGCATCCTCCACTGCCTTCCCAGTCCATTAGCATGGAACTGGACCGGGAATGGAGAAGCTGGGACCAGAACCAGCACCCACATGGGACGTTGGTGCCTGCCCTGCATGTCAGTTTTATGAGCACAGTGAGGCTCCCTCCCTCCCTCACTGCCACCCGCTCCTCCCCCTTCTCTCATTCGTCTTTTAATTTATTCAATGACATACCTTCAATTTACTTTACAATCACAAGATGAACCCTCCAGTAAGTATCTGTGGGCTACGGAAGGGGTGATTTGCAACAGAGACCTAAGAAGTACTTCCTGTGCCAGGTGATCTGGGTTCAGAGTCCTGGTGATGAGTGCAGGACACACCTCTGCCACCGTGAGACAGCAAACGTATAATTGAACTTGAATGTGTCTTATGCTTAGTCTTCTGTTTTAAAGAATTGGGCATAAAGAAGTAGAATATGTGGAGATTCATGAAATTTCAAATCCATTTTCCTCTTTCCCACCTAGAACTCTCAAACCAAACAGATCCACATGGAAATCTCGGGTCCACCAGCGGCTCACAGACAGAGAAGAGCAGCAGTTTTCTTGGGCCCTGTGTTCAGGGCTGGCGATCCTTCACCATGTAAAAACACAGGAAAAGCCCCGTGCGACTTCTGAACTACACCTGTGGCAAAAGTTAGACCCACATGTATAAGAGAAAAGTAAAGGTTTTTTAGAAATTTTCAATCTGTAAGAGCATTAGGTGCAATGTGTACCTAAGTGTGTGTTAATTATAAATCACTAATATCCATTATATTGTATTTATCATAAATGATGACTTTACACTGCATCAATGCCATCTTTCCACAGAAAATGATTCAGAAACAAGACATATATGATTTACTTGAGCATAATAGTTTATGCTATGGAGAATGGTTATATTCAAGTCTATAAGAAATGATTCCTCAGCTCTGAAATAACAGATAATAAGCAGAAAATAATCTGTTTTAGATAAAAAAATTAAAATATAGTTTCCTATTTCCTTTTTCTGAAAACAGATTACCAATCTCCAAAGTAACTGCAATAACTCATATAAGAAATCTAATCTTCGCTGGTGAAATGAAAAGCGAGGGTTTGAGGGAAGAGGAGGACCCACACGGCTTCCCGGCAGTGAGAGAGCAGAGGTGTCGTGCGTGGAGGAGGCAGCCCGGGGAGGCACCTGCGGAGAAAGCCGTCTTCACAGAGTGCTGCTCCCTGACGGCACCGCTGTGCTGTTCACGCGGTTGGATCCTCAAGGCACAGACGTGCGGGGACTGTGGGCCACGAGGACCCGGGAGCGACCCTCTGCTGGAAGGGGAGGGCTGTCGCAGCACCCTCTGGGTGGGCAGGGACCCCAGGAGGGGCCGCGAGGATTGGGAGGAGAGTCTCCATCAGCTACTAGGCACCTGCTCAGAAACACGGGGCGGTGACCGCAAGGAGCCAGGCCTCCGTGGGTCGGAGATGGGATCCACCGTCTCAGAACATGAGCAGACCCCACAGGCAGCTGCTCCCCGGGTTCTCGTTCACGTGGTGGGAATCCTAGCACTGTGCTGGCTGCTGCACCCCCTTCCCTGCCCAGGCCTGACGTCGAGGGCATCGTGCTTAAGAGGAGGTTCTAGTCCAGGGAATCACTCCATCTGGGTCTTCCTTACCCATTGCTCACCGGCCTGGCTGTCGGCTTTCTCTCTCTCTCCTCAGGCCACAGCGCCCTTGTCTCCCACCATCCATTCCCAGCCTCTCACCAGTCGAATGGGGAGAGGTGTCAGTACATATATAGCTGCTTCCTGGGTTTATCAGACTGTGTGCTGTCTTTGGATAGCGGTGGGCACTCAACAAACACCGCAGAGAGGAAAGCTACTTGGCAGTGGTCGACGTTTGGTGAAGGTCTGATATCTGGTTCCTGGGGAAGCACCTGAGCAGTGCAGGAAAGTTGGTCGTGGTGTGCCGTGGCTGGGCCCCGGGAGCACAGGGGCAGAGTGCTGGCTGGCACGGTCATGGTGTGCTGTGGCTGGGCCCCAGAGCACGGGTGCAGAGTGCTGGCTGTCACGGTCGTGGTGTGCTGTGGCTGGGCTCCGGGAGCACAGGGGCAGAGTGCTGGCTAGCATGGTCGTGGTGTGCTGTGGCTGGGGTCCCAGGAGCACAGGTGCAGAGTGCTGGCTGTCACGGTCATGGTGTGGCGTGGCTGGGCTCCGGGAGCACAGGTGCAGAGTGCTGGCTGTCACGGTCATGGTGTGCTGTGGCTGGGCCCCGGGAGCACGGGTGCAGAGTGCTGGCTGTCACGGTCATGGTGAGCCGTGGCTGGGCCCCGGGAGCACGGGTGCAGAGTGCTGGCTGGCACGGTCATGGTGTGATGTGGCTGGGCCCTGGGGGCACGGGTGCAGAGTGCTGGCTGGCACGGTCATGGTGTGATGTGGCTGGGCTCCGGGAGCACGGGTGCAGAGTGCTGGCTGGTACGGTCATGGTGTGATGTGGCTGGGGTCCCCGGAGCACAGGGGCAGAGTGCTGGTGGTCACGGTCGTGGTGTGCTGTGGCTGGGTCCCAGGAACACAGGGGCAGAGTGCTGGCTGTCACGGTCATGGTGTGCTGTGGCTGGGCCCCCGGGGCACGGGTGCAGAGTGCTGCCTGTCATGGTCGTGGTGTGCCGTGGCTGGGCCCTGGGAGCACGGGTGCAGAGTGCTGGCTGTCACAGTCGTGGTGTGCCGTGGCTGGGGTCCCGGCAGCACAGGTGCAGAATGCTGACTGGCACGGGGTGTATTAACACCGTAACTCCATGAGGAGTGTGGAATAACTTGCACAGCCGCCTTGGGGATTCCTTCTCCAAGGGTGAGGGTTGAACCACAGCTTGGGGAAACCCCACATGAGCGCACACACTTCTGCTGATTGACACAGACTCGTCAATCACGAAGGCTCCAGGAGGCGTCCTCGCAGAAGCCTGACGGGAGGGGGGCACAGGTATCAAAGCCTCAGGCAGCAGCAGGAAGCCGTGGTTCTCTTCAACCCCTCACGGAGAGCCACACACTCGCACTCCCCGCTGCTTCCACCGCCTCCGCGTAGTTAGACGCTGGACTTTCCTGTGAGATCACTGGGAATGTATCTGTGCAACACCTCTCGAGAGGTCTTCTTTGACTCAAGTGTTCTGAAGAAGTTTGTTTATTAGTCTCCAAGTATTTGAAGTCTCCCTGTGTTCCTCTTGTTACTGATTTTTAGTTTAATTTCACTGTGATCTGAGAGCCCACTTTCTGTCATTTATATGCATTTCATTGGGTTCAGCTGTGGTCTGACCCAGACTGTGTTCTATTGTGATGTGCCTGGTGCTGGAAGAGGATGCTGTTCTCGGGGGGAGTGGGCTGTGTGTCAGTCAGACCCTGCTGACAGTGACGCCCTCCGCCCAGCTTCTGCCTGTCTCCTCCTTCCTGCCGGGTCTCGGGCTCCAACAATGACACAGGCTCCGTCCCGGCTTGGAAGTCTGCTTTGTCTGCCCTGCGCTGGGACGGCTGTGCTCCTGGCTGCATCGCTGTCCGTTCCTCCTCTGGCTTTGCTCTTCTCCACCTGGCTGTGTCTCTCGTAGAGCAGCTGGGGCTGTCCATGCATCCCGACAGCCTCTGCTGACACAGCAATGGCCGATGTGGTCGGATTAGCCTGTTCCCTATTAGTTGTTGCTTCCTATTTGTTACCTTTGTTCATTTTGTGTCTTCCTTTTTTGCTTTTTCTATTCACATCTGAGAATGTTATGACTCCATTTATGTGATTCTATCCCTGTCTTTTGCTTTCTAAAATTTTTTAAATTTTAGTTTTTAATTAGTTTTAGCAGATTCAATATGATTTGTAGACACAATTCTAAGGACATAATGATGTTCCCTCTCTCCCTCCCTCCCTCCAACCCTTCCACCCTCATTCCTTCTCCCTTTCTTTTTGTCTTTTTTTTAGTTTTTGAGATAACATATTTTAAATTTACATTACAGTAAAAATGCTTAATACTTCACCAAAAAAGAAGCTTAACAAGTAAAAAGCAAAAGACTCTAGTTTAGTGGGAATATAGGCAATGACTATAAACAATAATTGAATGGAAAATTGACCATTTCACCTATATATAGTAAATATTAAAGTAATCACAGATCATTAAAACTATAATAGTCCAGCATTCTTAACCATCAGTTTCACAAAGGTGGTCAAGTTTCACAAAACTATTATTTACAGCAATGCTGATACACACAGGCATCTCTTTCTTTCTGGTTTGTTTTTTAAATTCTGGCTCCAACATGTAAGGGGGAACAGGCAATATTCGCCTTTTTGGGGGGGTCCAACCTATTTCACTCAGCATCACGTCCTCCATTTGCATCCATTTGGCTACAGGTGGTGGAACCTGGCAGGGCCCCTGTGGGATGCTGGGAGCGTGAAGGGGGACTTGCTTTGGCCCTCACTGTGAGAGCCTGGTAGCCCTGGGGAGAAGCACCCCACAGAGGCATGAGGGCCTCCAGGACATGTAAGTGTCAGACTCTCCCTCTGCGGGCCTCGGTCAACCTGACCCTTCCTGTCTGCGTACTCCGGCAGGACCATTTCTCTTCCTGGCCGCTGTGCAGCCTCCTGCCTGTCTCTCCAGTTGGGATGCCGTGGTCTGCCCTGTGACTCCAGCCTCTGACGGATCCGAGAGGAATTGTGGATTTTCATTTTGTTCTGCTTTTCTCTTGTGTGCACAGGAATAACGCTTTCCCAGCGCCCTGCACGCTGGGCCAGGGATTGCGGTCCCTGGAAGGGTTCCTAATTATCTCTTCTCCACTGTGCAAGCCTGAGCCTGGAAGAGCGGGGTGCAACGCAGATGCCAACAGAAGCTTAACCCATCAATGGAATAGACCCCATGAGTGCTGTGTGTTAAACAGGGACCAGGTAACCTCACTCACTCCCGCCTCTCTCTGTCTCAACAGCCATGCATTTGTAAAAACCAGTATTTCTATTTCATTTGTGAAGAATTAAATGATATGCCACAAAATGAGTGAAAAGTACCCATGCAATGCCTGGCTTCTTGCTTTTAATGCCTTGATTTATTTATTTATTTATTTATTTATTTATTTATTTTTTGACAGGCAGAGTGGACTGTGAGAGAGAGAGACAGAGAGAAAGGTCTTCCTTTTTGCCATTGGTTCACCCTCCAATGGCCACCGCCGGCGCGCTGTGGCCGGCGCACCGCGCTGATCCGATGGCAGGAACCAGGTACTTATCCTGGTCTCCCATGGGGTGCAGGGCCCAAGTACTTGGGCCATCCTCCACTGCACTCCCTGGCCACAGCAGAGAGCTGGCCTGAAAGAGGGGCTACTGGGACAGAATCCGGCGCCCCGACCGGGACTAGAACCCGGTGTGCCTGCGCCGCAAGGTGGAGGATTAGCCTAGTGAGCCACAGCGCCGGCCCAATGCCTTGTTTTAATCACCTTTAGAAACACTTTATGGAGAGGGCCAGTGCCGTGGCTCACTTGGTTAATCCTCCACCTGGGGTGCTGGCATCCCATATGGGAGCCAGGTTCTAGTCCTGGTTGCTCCTCTTCCAGTCCAGCTCTCTGCTGTGACCAGGGAAGGCAGTGGAGTATGGCCCAAGTGCTTGGGCCCCTGACCTGCATGGGAAACCAGGAGGAAGCACCTCGTTTCTGGCTTAGGATTGGCGCCGTATGTGGGCCATAGCAGCCATTTGGGGAGTGAACCAACGGAAGGAAGACCTTTCTCTCTGTCTCTCTCACTGTCTAACTCAGCCTGTCAAATAACAAAAAAAAAAAAAACACAGTTTATGGAGATCTGGTGTTGTGGCATAGCTGGGGAAGCCACAGCCTGAGAAAATGGCATCCCATATAGTCACCAATTCGTGTCCTGGCTGCTCCACTTCCAACCCAGCTCTGTTCTGATGGCCTGGGAAAAGCAGCAGAGGATGGCCCAGCACTCACACGAGAGATCCAGGTGAAGCTCCTGGCTCCTGCCCCAGCTCTGGCTATTGCAGCCATCTGGGAAGTGAACCAGCAAACGCAAACTCTCTCTCTCTCGCTCGCTCTTGCTCTGTCTCTCTTTCTCTCTGTAACTCTCTCACAATAAATAAATATTTAAAAAACCCCACATTTTATGATGCTTTGACATCTAAGGCCCTAGTGGACCCAGGGAGGAACTGACTCTCTAGAGGTACCCCTCCCCACCTACGATGGCTGCAACAGCCAAGGCTGGTGTACACCAAATCCATGAGCCACGAGCTTCGTCTGGGTCTCCTATGTGGATGCAGGGCCCCAGATGCTTGGGCTGTCTTCCTTTGCCTCCCCAGGCTGTGAGCAGGGAGCTGGATTGCAAGTGGAGCAGCCAGGACACAAGCTGGTCCCCATGGGACGCCAACATCAACCTGACTTTCCCATACAAAGTGCAAAGTCCAGCGTGGTCATTGTTTAAGAAGTTTTGGCTTCTTTTTGGAGGAGAGAGTCTTGGTTGCCTCATTTTTAGTTTCTGAATGTAGACTTGTTGATGACTACTCCAGGAAGCAGCGTTTGCAGAAAGCGCCTCCCTGTGTTTGTCTGCATGACTGGCACTGTGTGATACACAGCCGAGTCAATCAAACAGGTGTCTCTGTTGTTTGTTATCAGGAATGAGCCGCAGTCCCACCCCTCCTCCTTCAAGTCCTACTACTTTTGCTGTCGTCCGCACAAACATGTGGAAGACTTGTCGAAGGCACTAGGAAGTATAGGGTGTATAAAAGTAAAAAGCGGGTTGTATCTCATTTGGGTCTCCCAAATGAAATATTCAGTGACATTTTCTTCTTTAATTATGGGGAGGAATGCTTTTTAAGGATTGCATTCTGTCTGGCAGGAAAAAATGTACCAACTTTCAATTTAGAAAATGATCAAATTAAATATCATATAAAACTGCAAAGTATAGCAGGGATAATTATGGTAATAATTACAGTGTGCTAAAGATATTAACTTAGAAATATAATGGGATTGCTATTTTGGTCACCTCAGAGACACAGAGCTCAACAATTCACAGGCCAGAGTCCCAGAAGAGGGAAGAATCTCTCCATTCTCTTGGTTCGTCACTCGTGGTCACACAAACCCACGCTCGTGACCTGAGGGCGAGGGATGCTCCCCCTCCTCAATTCCCTTCCACTGCACATTAGCTCCCTTCTTACTGACATGCTCCTACCTTCTTATCTTATATGCTAATCTCCATTTCAGAAATGTAGGGATCTTTATTGCTTCAAAACTATTCATGTAATACTTACAGATGTGCTACACCTACCGTTTGAGCCTGATTGATTTTATTCTTTTCAACTTATTGGATACTTAGAATGAAGACTTTTTAGAATTTTAGAAATTATGCAATTTTATCCCTTCATTAAGATAAAAAGATCAAACTGTACAACTTTCTCAGCGTTAAATATTTTATTAAGAAAAACACACAGTTGTATGCATATATGTGAAGTACAGTTGTGGAATTGTAGGGCTATTCTAATGATAAACATTTTCTGTTCTTTTTAATCTTAGAAAGTTTATTTGTTTATTGATTGAAAGGGAGAATGACAGAGAGACAGGAAGAGACAGAGAGAGTGAGAGATGTTCCATTTACTGGTTTATTTTCTAATGCCTGTAACAGCCAGGGCTGGGCCAGGGCGAAGACAGCAGCCAGGAGCTCCACTACAGTCTCCCACACGGTGGCAGTGGCCCAGGTTCTTGAAGCATCACAGACTGCCTTCCCAGGCATAGTAGCGAGAAGCTGGATCTGGACCGGAGCCGCAGGGACTCGGTCAACCTGCGCTCCGACGTGGGATGCTGGCCTCCCAAGCAGCCAGCCCTGCTGTGCCACAACAAGACCCTTTTGACAACTTTGAATCTTATATAACATGGATTAGTTGTTCAGTGACTAAAATATAATTTAACCAACTTATTTAATATGTTTTTCAAAACACTGAAGGTGTGTTAGAGGAAACTGGGCATTCGGTGAAGTCAAGATTCCCCTCCTGGCACTGATGCACTCGTTGCCCCGCAGAGCAGGGCCTGGAATTGGATGGAAAGTCCTGGGGCATCAAACAGTCCTGTGCCCTTCCTTCTTCCTGGGACCCCGGTGCTGCAGTCTCCAGTGTGGGTGAGTGCTACAGTCTCCAGTGTGGGTGAGTGCTACAGTCTCCAGTGTGGGTGAGTGCTACAGCCTCCAGTGTGGGTGAGGTGCTACAGTCTCCAGTGTGGGTGAGTGCTACAGCCTCCAGTGTGGGTGAGGTGCTACAGTCTCCAGTGTGAGTGAGTGCTACAGTCTCCAGTGTGGGTGAGTGCTACAGTCTCCAGTGTGGGTGAGTGTACAGTCTCCAGTGTGGGTGAGTGCTACAGTCTCCAGTGTGGGTGAGTGCTACAGTCTCCAGTGTGGGTGAGTGCTACAATCTCCTGTGTGGGTGAGGTGCTACAGTCTCCAGTGTGGGTGAGGTGCTACAGTCTCCAGTGTGGGTGAGTGTACAATCTCCAGTGTGAGTGAGTGCTACAGTCTCCAGTGTGGGTGAGGTGCTACAGTCTCCAGTGTGGGTCAGTGCTACAGTCTCCAGTGTGGGTGAGGTGCTACAGTCTCCTGTGTGGGTGAGGTGCTACAGTCTCCAGTGTGGGTGAGTGCTACAGTCTCCAGTGTGGGTGAGTGCTACAGTCTCCAGTGTGGGTGAGTGCTACAGTCTCCAGTGTGGGTGAGTGCTACAGTCTCCAGTGTGGGTGAGTGTACAGTCTCCAGTGTGGGTGAGTGCTACAGTCTCCAGTGTGAGTGAGTGCTACCATCTCCAGTGTGGGTGAGTGCTACAGTCTCCAGTGTGGGTGAGTGCTACAGTCTCCAGTGTGGGTGAGGTGCTACAGTCTCCAGTGTGGGTGACTGCTACAGTCTCCAGTGTGGGTGAGGTGCTACAGTCTCCAGTGTGGGTGACTGCTACAGTCTCCAGTGTGGGTGAGGTGCTACAGTCTCCAGTGTGGGTGAGTGCTACAGTCTCCAGTGTGGGTCAGTGCTACAGTCTCCAGTGTGGGTCAGTGCTACAGTCTCCAGTGTGGGTGAGTGCTACAGCCTCCAGTGTGAGTGAGTGCTACAGTCTCCAGTGTGAGTGAGTGCTACAGTCTCCTGTGTGGGTGAGTGCTACAGTCTCCAGTGTGAGTGAGTGCTACAGTCTCCAGTGTGGGTGAGTGCTGCAGTCTCCAGTGTGGGTGAGTGCTACAGTCTCCAGTGTGGGTGAGGTGCTACAGTCTCCTGTGTGGGTGAGGTGCTACAGTCTCCAGTGTGGGTGAGTGCTACAGTCTCCAGTGTGGGTGAGTGCTACAGTCTCCAGTGTGGGTGAGTGCTACAGTCTCCAGTGTGGGTGGGTGCTACAGTCTCCAGTGTGGGTGAGTGCTACAGTCTCCAGTGTGGGTGAGTGCTGCAGTCTCCAGTGTGGGTGAGTGCTACAGTCTCCAGTGTGGGTGAGGTGCTACAGTCTCCTGTGTGGGTGAGGTGCTACAGTCTCCAGTGTGGGTGAGTGCTGCAGTCTCCAGTGTGGGTGAGTGCTACAGTCTCCAGTGTGGGTGAGGTGCTACAGTCTCCTGTGTGGGTGAGGTGCTACAGTCTCCAGTGTGGGTGAGTACTACAGTCTCCAGTGTGGGTCAGTGCTACAGTCTCCAGTGTGGGTGAGGTGCTACAGTCTCCTGTGTGGGTGAGGTGCTACAGTCTCCAGTGTGGGTGAGTGCTGCAGTCTCCAGTGTGGGTGAGTGCTACAGTCTCCAGTGTGGGTGAGTGCCGCAGCCACACAATGGTGAGAAGGCAGGCCCTGTGCAATCACCAGCCCAGGAATCCTGCCTGCACCACCACAGCTGCTGTGTGTCCTGCTTGGAGACGCCTGTCGGCGGGGCCAGGGGAATTCCAGCTAAAGGTCAAGTTCTTAAAGGACACCCAGACCACTGATTCCTCGTCACTTCCTGCTTCCCCAGCTCTGCCTGTCCAACGCAGGTGCGTGTTTCAACATACTGGCAGTAAAGTGAAAGGACGGAAATGAGCTGTTGTGTTGTTATACAGATACTATTTTTCTACTTTTAAACTGTGCACTTGGACAGTATTGTGTTGGTAACCAGGTAGGCCGAGTTTATGAAGTAGTGTTATTTAAAGCACACGCTGTGATAGCGAGTGACCTCTAAGACAAACACACACTCATTCATGAAAGCCTTGTGTCCTATCCTATCCTTCTTATTGAAATAGACTCGGGAGAGCACACGCCGCCACGGCTGTCCCTCTTACTGAAACAGACTTGGGAGGCCACATGCTGCCACGACTGTCCCTCTTACTGAAACAGACTCGGGAGACCACATGCCGCCACGGCTGTCCCTCTTACTGAAACAGACTCGGGAGACCACATGCCGCCACAGCTGCAGGGCCTGGGGTTATGTTAGGGCATTGCTCCAGAGGCATGCTTGTTGTCATCAATAGCATCAGACTGACGGCAGCCACTCAGGCAGCTCTGACCAGATGCAAGGCCCTGCTATGAGGAAGCCAGGACTCTCTCACTCTCAGCACAGTTGTCCATGGCAGGTGTCACCGTCGTTGCCATTGTGTGGATCCAAAAGCTAAGACACAGGTGTTTAAGCACCTCGAGCAAGGCCGCATGGCCAGTGCCTGGCAAGCACATGGCTGAGCTGAGACTTGAGGCCAGACCATCAGCAGACACGGCTGCTTGCCAGGAGGCAAAGATTGGTTTCCTCTGAGAGAAAGGTTCAGCTGAAAATTTGACTTGGATCTTCTGGTAAACAGTCCATAGCAGCAGACCAATTTTTACACAAAGATTTTTGGAGAATATTCTTTCCTACGTCAGGGTTTTATTTTGTTTTCAAAGTGCAAGATCTAACTGTCAGGTCACGTTCAATGTCTTAGTCGACAGGGTCTTTGGCTTAGCAGAAGGAATATAAGACAAGGAGCATTCTTGTAATGAGTCTTGAGAACAGGAAATGGAACTAGGAGGAAAACACTTATTCTGGGAAAACCTGTGGCTGCGGGTGCACGGCATTGGATCGGCTGTCGGTGTGAAAAGCTGCCGAGTGTAGACTGAGGGTTCTTCCCAGCTGAATGCTATCACAGCTTCAAGTCCTAAATGCAGGGCGGTGCAGGAGTGGCTGCAGGCTAGGGCACAACCCTTCAGCAGAGAGCTTCCTGCCTGGTGGCTACCCTGCTCTTCATACATGGACAAAAGCACGCCTCCTCCCCTCAGGCTGGACCCCGTGAGGGGCCCTGGGTAGACATGTTTCCAGCCCACAGAGGAGCCAAGTGACAAGAGACCTTTCCAGGCACAAATGACAAGCAGGAGACGAAGCAGACATGAAGAAGTGCTATGTAGGTGTTCTCCATGAGCAACACCTACTTGAGTTTTCAGCTTTCAAGAGAATTCTATTTTGGCCACTAGAATTGCAATCTCGATTCTGGTTTGCTGCCCCAGGCGGGGAGTGAGCACCCACCCAGGCAGACCAGTTTCCCGGAGCTGAAGGAGCAAATCGTCTTGAAAGCAGGCTGGGACCCACTCCTCGGGACCCTGGCCACAGGCAGCCGCTCCGAGCCCACACGTGGCAGAGATTGGGAGGACGGAGGCTCATGTAGTCGCTATGGCAGGTGCTCGGATGGGATATCCTATCAGAAAGGCCACCATCCACAAGAGGTGTGCAAGTGGGCTCAGCATAAACAAACACTTCACTTATTAAAAAATGGGGAGGTTTGGTTTGGTCCACAGGGCCAAGTAAACAGATCTCTGTGATTACTGATAAATGCAAAAGGACGTACAGTGAATAGACTGTGTGAAAGGAGACGGCGGGGAACCGGCAGCGCAAGTCCTTCATGGGGGCGGGCAGTGCTGGGACAGTAAGGAGGCCTCCACAGGGAGCGTCTGTGTCCCAGGAAAGCAGCCAAGCGCCAGAAAGGACACCCGGAGCAGCTTCCCCGCAGCCGGAACACAAATGGAACTGTTGGAGCAAATGCTGGGACCGAAGTGACCTGAGTGGGCGTCGACAGAGAGAAAACCTCAGAAATCAGTGAGGGAAACCCTCAGGGGCCTGGAACAGAGGCCCGGGAAGAGCGGGGTCACTGTGATTCCAGGAAGACGGAACGGAGAACTGAGAAGGAAAAATCAGCACTGAACTCAGGCGGACGCCCAGCAGTGCCAGAAAGACCGCAGGAGACCACAGAGCCGGAGGCACAAAGAGGAGTGAGAGGGCGCCCTGGGAGTGGGGGAAGCAGCGGGCTCTTCTCAGAGGATAGGAAAGAGAAGGAACGAGGAACTGTGCGACAAGTGGAAATGTATGTGGGGAGCGCTGGAGAAGTTCCTTGGGTCTGGGGAAGACAATTTCGAAGTCAGAGTTCCACACCCAGCCACAATCAGACAAAGCAGACCACAAGGTGAACACAGAACTGGTATTCAAAGAATCAGCCTTTCTCCCTGTTCCGCCCTACATTTCCGCCATCATATTCTCGCGTGCATTACCGCAGCAAAAAAGAGAAAAGTCTGAAAGTTATTTGAAATAAAAGAAGTTGAAAAAACCGAAGATGGAGGGAAGCAAATGTGGAGTTTAAGGGGTCCGGGTGAATTCACCTCTGGGAAGTCATCATTTGAGTGGCAGAGTCTCAACCACAGGTTCTTCTCTGTCCGCCCGGTCGGGATCCTTTCAGTAGCGCTAGCATCTGTTGTTGAAAGGTGGAGGGGCTTGGGGCAGAGCAGCAACAGATCCTGGGATCCTCAGGTACGGGACAAAGCATCGGTGACACTGCAGGAGCAGCAAAGCCCCCACGTTAGGACAGGCGCGGTGAGAAGATGGGGAGACACATGCTACGCGATAAATTCAGAGCCTAAATCATTTAATTTTGATAAAAGCAAACAACAAAAATCCATTTTTACTTTACACGTTTTATCTTTTTGGCAGTTTTCTTCCTTTTGGGAGTAAAGTTTTTTTGAGACCTAACATTCCTGAGAAGTCGAGATACAAAACCCGAGGCAGTGGTGGGTCTGGTGGGGCCTGCGCTGTGCACCGCCCAGGGCCCTGGTGCCTGTGCACTCACACCACGGAAGCCCCAGCAAATGTGGAACCTAAAGGGCGTTCAGGGTGGATTCACCTCGGGAAGTCATCATTTGAGTGGCAGAGTCTTAGCCACATCCAGGTCGCATGTCATTCTGAAAGCCGACACGGGAAGCTCACTGGCATCCTGGTGGCCTGCGTTGCTGCTGAGAGAAGGAGCAGCCCCTTCCCGACCCTGATGCTGCGAGCCAGTGCCTCTGGAGCCTTGGCAGAGCCAGCAACCTGGGGTTGGGTGCACTACGCTGCTTGCTGAACTTGGCGGGCTTTTCTGACTTGCGCACACAGATTCTTTGTCATGGCAATGCCACTGCTGTCCTCACACCGAGGCCTCCACTGCAGCTGCCACAAGGCCCATTACCCCTGCTTCTCAGTTTCCTCTCTCAATGCCCCAAGGATCGAATTCCCGAATCAGGGAAGAGCAGCTCTGCGTGACGGCCACCCCGTGTCCTTCACCGTGCTCTGGGTGAAGACAGGCTCAGTTGACTCTGACTGAACTCTACGTCACGTGGACGTTTATATCCACTTTTCAGAAAACTTTCAAATTATTCCCAACTTTCCAGTGTTCTGGAGAGTGGCGGTTGCTAGGACGCAGATGCCTGCCCCTCTGACTTTGGTGGTGCAGGGAGAGCTCACAGAACGCACACATGTGGAACATTTACTCAGTGCCAGGGAGGAGTTTAGGTTTTCAGTCAAGGTAATCTTTACCACGAGCTTAGTGCAAGCTGCTGCTCTATCCCCACTTAGCAGACAGGGAGACGGAGGCCTGAGAGGCTGCAGAACTGGACTGAGGTCACCTGGATGATAGCCACCACGGAGAGAATGCCTGGATCCAGGCTTCCGACCCCTTCCACAAGTCCGGCAGGTGCACTTCCCGGGGGAACAGCTGCTCTTTCAGCCTTGGTTTCCCTGAGTTCTGGCGGCAGACCTGTCCTTCTAGGTGGATGAGCACAGCTCCCCTGTGCTTCCTGGTCAAACAGCCAGTGGCATTTTGGGAGGGTCGTGAGACCTTAGGCGTGCTTCGTAAGTGCCTGTGTTCAGTTATATTCTGCCCACTGTGCTTCGCACAGGCATGGCTGTCCCGTGAAACGTCCAAAGGTCATAGAGATTCAATCACTCGGCTGTAGAGGAAAACATCACCTGTGCCCTTGGCGGCTCCTTACAAAAGTCCCGGGTCGAATTCAGGGTGCCGAAGTGTGGCCCTCCCGGCTTCTGCTCACCAGGCCCCAAGAAGATGGTGACCAGGCTGAGAAGCAATGGTGGCGACACTCACCGTTCACACCTCTCAGGTGCACAAGCAGAAGCCAGGCCAGCCGTGGGCCAAGCTCCATCCTCACCTTGACCTTTCCCTGGGTAAGCTCGGGATCCCGTGTGGGGCGCCTGCATCGTCTCATCCAGGCTGGATTCAAAAATTCCAGTGAAGCAGCTGCGTAACCTGCCATTTCCCGTGTAGAAACTGTTTACCTATCACCCATCTATCATCTACCCACCTACCTAGCATCTATCCATGTACCTGTCACCTATCTACCCATCATCTATCTATCAAAGCTAATCTATTTAGCTATGTCTATCCAAGCTATCTATATAAACACGTCTGTCTTCCTGTCATCCATCTTCTATCCATCTATCTATCACACCAGGAAAAGGAGCCAACTAACTCATGCATGTGCTTAGCACGAGCTCTGACTCACCATGGGGGAAGCATTCGCCTACAGGTGTGGCATGAAAAAGGCAGCAATGCCTGCTCGTACACAGATGCTCGCTTTCCCAAGAGTTTTACCTTCTTCATCACCAACTTACACAACACAGGCTTACTTTCTAATAGCTAACTTGCCAATTATTGACAAGAATGTAATTTCTTCGCCTTGCGTGGTATTCTTAGCTTGAAAGTGTAATCCCATTGTGTATTTCTGATCCACTTTTAGCTTGATACATGCGCTAGATTTCAAATTACACTCCAGCCTCTTCTCTTGTTCAGCCTCCATTTAGTGTTTGCAGTCTGCTAAGCAGAGTGCCTTCAGCACTTCTGCAAGATTTAGGAACTGATTTGGATGCTGTGAGCCACCATTCCCAGCTCGGCATTGACCGACGCTGGCTGAGAACTGAATGTATACTGATTAGGAGAGAAACAACCCCGGGCACGTGATGGAACAAATGCATCATCATTTCCATGCAGGCTTTCGCACTGTGAAAAAGCGATCACAATTTAATCAGTGAAAGACTCGAGAGGAAGATAAATGGCAGCTTTTACTGGAGAGTAAAGGACCCAGCAAAAATAGTCCAGGATCTCAAATCAATGAATGTAAAGACAAAAGCTCTTCAAATATGTTGGCAGACCACTAAAAGGAAAATATGATATTAAAAGCGTGAATAAATGCCAGTCACTTTTTCATGCTAAATAGGGTTTTGTATTTCTCTTACAGTAAGTTAGGCATTTTTCGGCAGTGAGATGTGGTCATCAGTACCTAATTACACATTAGGCTGCGTTACTGGTGAGAGGAATAGGTAAGGGGGGACAATTCCTTTACACTCTCACCAAGGTGACTGATTCTGCCAGTATTGTTTTACATCTGGGCCTCATAAGAGAATAAAACACAGAAACCATGGGGACGATTCCTGGCCTTGCTAAATTAATATAATTCTAGGATCTGTTTCAAGAAAGAGATTGGGCAGATACACAGGAAGAAAGACAACCCCATGTTTATGAACTCTGGCTTGCTCTTTTCTGTGTACTTATTTTCTCTCTGAACCAGAGCTAAGGTGCTGCTTCTGCTTTCTGATCATGTCAATATATTGCCGGCACTTTTCTCCTTATCTTCATCTGTCCTCCCTCTCTCCTTGTCAGGTGCTAATCTGAACCCTTGACTACTTTGTTTTTAATTCATTAAAATTATCTTTATAGTATTTCTAATGCTACCAATTTTTTTAAATTCTTTTTTCACCCAGAAACCTTTTCTTTAAGGTATACAAACTTCATGCATTTTGTAAATACACATTTAGGAACATAGTGATCCTTCCCACCCTACCCACCCTCCCACCTGCACTCCCACCCTTCTTCCTCTTCCCTCTACTATTCCCATTTTTTTATTTTTTTAAAGAGTTCAACAAATAGTATGGAAATAAAAAACTGTTCTTCAACAGCGGAGACCAAGGTTGTTCAAAGTCATCACATCTCAAGGTATTAATTTCACTTCTACAGATTACCTTTTAGGTGTTATCATGAGTCAGGGAGAACATATGGTATTTGTCCTTTTGGGACTGGCTTATTTAACTAAGTATAATTGTTGAGGTGATTTCGTTCTGAGAGGAGGAGCGTGGTGGGGGCAAGAGGCACGGAGTCACCACACAGACCCCGGGAGTCAGGTGAAAGCGGGCCAGAGGTGAGCAGCCCACAGACTCATTTATTTCAGTTAGTATAGCAGTTTATATAGCCAAGACAGCCAATCCAGTCAAGGGGCGGTCTGTGGGGAGCAACTGGGAGCAACTCGGACTAGACTAAGTTACTGGAATTAAGACTTATTCTATGCATCTGCTTTCCCACAATATGGCGCTGAGAAGGGAAACAGCTTCTACACAGCTGCCTCCAGTTCAACCAATAAACTGTGGGACCTGCTCCTGATTGGAGGAGAGCAGCATACTCGGCGTGTGGGTAGCAGAGTTGGGATTGGTGGAAGAGGACTATAAAGGAGGAGAGAGACAACATGCACGAGGAACATCTAAGGGGAACATCTGAAGGAACACCTGTGCAGCCCCCGAGAGAGCCGGCCGGCGGTGTGCTGCTCCCCTGCGGAAGTGGGGAATGTGGCAGGGGGAACCGCCCTTCCACGGAGGTGGAAGGGTCGGTAGCCAACCCGGGAAGAACCAGTAGCAAACCCAGGGAGGGCCGAGCAGACGAAAGAACAGCGCAGGGTCCTGTGTCGTTCCTCCATGAAGACGGGGAGCGACATAATGGTGCCGTGACTCGGATATGAAGCCTAGGCAGGGTTTAGTGTTGCTCCTCCATGAAGAGGGGGAGTGACATAATGGTGCCGTGACTCGGATATGAAGCCTAGGCAGGGTTTAGTGTCGTTCCTCCACGAAGAGGGGGAGCGACACGGTCTATGCCCCAACCAATCACAGCCTGTTGCCAGGCAGTATCCGAAGCCATCCAATGACAGCCTGTTGACAGGCAGGCTCCATTGCCAGGTGGGTTTCAAAGCCATTCCTGAGTAACTGACGCTCGCTTGCCAGTGGCCATCTTGGCATGGTCTTCTCATTCCACCACATATAATGTTTTCCAGTAGCATCTATTTTGTTGCAAATGACAGGATTTAATTTTTTTTAACCATTGTGTAAAATTTCATGGTGTACATGTCCCATAATTTCTTAATTTAGTCTTCAGTTGGTGGACATTTTGGTTGATTCCATATCTTAGCTATTGTGAATTGAGCTGCAATAAACATAGGGGTACAGATAACTCTTTCATATGTTGATTTTATTTCCCTTGGGTAAATTCTCAGGATTGGGATGGCTGGGTCATATGGTAGGTTTATATTCAGATTTCTGAGGTATCTCCATACTGTCTTTCATAGTGGCTTCACCAATTTACATTCCCACCAACAGTGGATTAGGATACATCTTTCCCCACATCCTCACCAGCATTTGTTGTTTGATTTCTATATGAAAGCCATTCTAACTGGGGTAAGATAGAACCTCCTTGTGGTTTTGATTTTCATTTCCCTGATGGCTAGTGATCCTAAACATTTTTCATGTATCTGTTGGCCATATGGATTTTCTCTTGAAAACATGCCTGTTCAAGTCCTTTGCCCATTTCTTAGCTGGGCTATTTGTTGTTGTTGAGTTTCTTGATCTCTTTGTATATTCTGATTACTAATCCTTTATCAGTTGCGTAGTTTGCAGATAATTTCTCCCATTCTTTCAGCCGTCTCTTCACTTTCCTGAGTGCTTCTTTCACATTCCACAAGCTTCTCAATTTAATGTAATCCCATTTGTCAGTTTTTACTTGCCTACTTTGGAAAACATCTTTGCCCTTGTGGGCTTGTTTTGGTGCAGGCAGATAAGTGTGGGTGCAGAGAAAGCATCAGTCGTGCTCCTGGTCCCTCTGAAATTCAAGATGTCCAATGAAACTGGCTCTCAGTTTTTCCAGCAATCTCTGATGACCTCCCCCATGTGCCCACCCTGCATTTCAGACTATCTCATGTTCACTGTTCTTTGCTCATGTCCTCCAACATCTCTCCTCCAGTCTCACTCTTCCATGTTCACAAGAACGTGAAAGCCATCAGAGAACTTCACAGACTCCCCAACAAGCAGCACCCCCACCCGTGTGCTCTATCTTCTCTGCTGTCACCCCGAGTCACAGCATGCAAAGGTCATCTTGCACTGCTCTCCCCAAAGGACTGACATCAGCCTGGACAGAACAGAGGGTCCATTTCCCTCGGGACACTCTCTTCCAACACGCATAGCACCACCAGGGGGTTTCCCTTCTCTGCTTCTGAACGCACCTCTCCAAGGCCTTTCTGGCCTCTGCTGCAGCCCGGGGCCTCTATGTGATGGAAGGTGCCAGGGCCCAAACTCCCAGCCTCTTCTCTTTTCAATTGCACTCATTCTAGAGGCGATACATTCAGTCTCTGAGATTTAAATCCGTCCAATGCTGGTCATTCCCAAACAGATGTTCTTACCCTGGGTTGTTTTCCAGTTGGTGTGCCCTGTGTCTAAAGCTCATCAGCAAACACTAATCCACCTGCTGTTGTGCATGATCCTGCTTTGACCTCTGGGGACTTATTCCCATCATCTTGCCACTGTGACTCCTGCCTGTTCAGTCCACTTTTGGGATACATCAGTTCACTCAGGAAAATTCCAGAATCCATTAAATGTCCTGCCAGGCACAATGTGATCTGGGCTTTCCCAGATCCCTGACTCTGAGTGTGGGAGCAGCACCGCCCCTGGGACAGCCACCCTGTCCTTCATGCTGTTCCTTCCACACCTGTGCACCAGCTCACACCTGGGCTGTTTACAAACCCATCTGCCAAAAGGGCTCAAATTCTGCCTGGCCACACCCATCTGCCCCTTCACTCTGTAAGTCGGGTTCTCTGGAAAGTGGCTCTGCATTGACTACCAGCCACGCATGTCTGCGTGTGCTTTGGTGCTGATGCCCCCAGACTGCGCCACCAGGGCATTGTGGTGAAGAATTCGGTTCACAGCTACCTCCCTGGACCTAGAACCTGGCCTGGTGCCAATCTGTGTGTTTCAGGTAAACAGAGGGACCGCCCTGGCAGCTAGAACACGAGTGTCTGTCCACTCTGCAGATGTTTGTGAAGACATGGCCCTGCTTCCAAGCTTGACAACTAGATGAAAAGAAGCACTGATGGCTTCATGAGGCTCTCAACACGGTAATCAAGGCATTCACGGAAAGAAAGGCAACAGAGGAGAGAAAATTATCTGTGGATCTGACTCAGAACCACACACATGATTAACAATCTGGGGAAATTGAGTGGGTTGCAGAAAATCATGGACTCTAGGATAACCAAGGAAGCCAGTGCAGCTGTTCTGAGAAACAAGGTCCTGACAGAGGTCTTTTGAATGGTTTCAGTGATTATTGGAAAATCAAGAATTTCTTGATTAAATGTGTAAATGGAAAAAAATGACAAAATTTCAAATAGCATAACATATATATTATACACAAGAATAAATACATGAGATAAAACTTGCTATTTTTAAAGCAAGCAGGTACTAGTTTTAAACTACATGCTAGAGTTCAGTTGCAGAGTTTAAGTATAAAAATAAGATGATCTGAGAATGATGTATCTGGGGAAGTTGTTTTTCAAATATCAAAAAAAGACAAAGGTTTTCAGGTATGAGGCATTCTATGTCACAGTTGTACCCAAGATAAAATGGGAAGACAGTGACAGGGGGGTAGACAGCACCCCAAAATATGAAACAAAATTAAAAACAAGAAATAAACATGGAAGAAAATAAATGGAGGGTGTACTCAAACGTTGGATTCCAGCCACTAGCCTGGGGCTTTCAGCGTCCATAACAACTTTCAGAAGAACCTGAATAGATTCGCTGTTTCACTAATCTCCTCTGATTAAATTACTCACCCGATGAGGTCGATGGGTTGATGTTGTATTTTACAGCATTTATTGGATTGTGGTTAATTCCTCTTTATGGGTGGACATTGCATAGTAGGACCCAAGGCCTTTAGGTAAAGATCACTTTCAGGCAGCAGCTTAGCCCAGAGAGATACACGCACAAGGTGAAGCAGCTCAGAGGAGAAAGACCAAGCAACCGAAGTCAGCACGGCCTCCCCCGCCTCTGCATGCGTGGAGTCTGTGCTTATTGTTATTTTTAATCCAAGTGTTTTTGGTTCCAAATTCCCTTTAATGACCACATATTCCTCCTGCCTTACTTTTTAAAATAGTAAATGAAAAAATTACTTTTCATAGTTTACTAATGGTAGTGAGAGTTCACACAATTGCACTTTTTAAAAAAAATATTTATTTGAGAGGTAGAGTTACAGACAGTGAGAGGGAGAGACAGAGAGGAAGGTCTTCTGTCTGTTGGTTCACTCCCCAAATGGCCACAACGGCCAGAGCTGTGATGATTTGAAGCCAGGAGCCAGGAACTTCTTCCCAGTCTCCCATGCGGGTGCAGGGGCCCAAGGACTTGAGCCATCTCCCACTGCTTTCCCAGGCCATAGCAGGGAGCTGGATCAGAAGAGGAGCAGCCAGGACCAGAACCAGTGCTGATATGAGATGCCAGCACCACAAGTGGATTAACCCACTACGCCACGGCGCCGGCCCTGCAACTGCACTTTTAATAGACCATCACAGTGTTTATCAACCCACATTGAGAACAGTTGAGGGGAGAAAAAACTTGAAATTTTTATTTAAGTGCGAATAAAAAGATTAAAAAGTACTTAGGCATGGTGGGTCCTTGGGAACACCTGACAGGGTCTGGGCTGTTGCCAGAGAAGAAGCTGCTTACCCAGCAGACCCCGTGTCCCGGTTCTGCAGGCTGAGGGACATGTGTGTGGGGAGGCCCCGACTCCTGGTTCTCTCAGGTGGCCGTCTTCCTGTTCATCCTCCCAGGGCAGGGCAGGAGTGTCAGGGAGCTGCCCAGATCTCCATATCCGGGTACTGATCCCACCCTGAGGGCCACCATGACCTAGCTGTCTTGCAAAGTCCTGGCCTTCTAATGGGGACAGCATCAGTAACGGATCTGGGGGAGAAACAGGTGCGCATTCTGGAACAGAGCTGAATCGCATTTGCTAAGAGAGCTGGCTGTGGGGAGGCCCTGAGTGTTTTCCTGCCACTCAGAACACCAGTTGCACACGACAGACGTGTGTTAAATACTTAGCCTCTGTGGTGTGGACAGTGCCCAGGACGCTGATTAGGTGATCTTACTTCACTGATGGTTTTCATCCCAGGCTGTGCATTCAAGTCCCTTGTGGTGCATTTAAAAAGCACAACTTAAAATCACAATTCCCAACCCATTAATTACACTTCCTTAGGATGGAGCTTGTGCATCTACTTTTCAGTTCTCTGTAAGAAATTATGATGCATAAAAGAATAAGAAAATGGCAACAACACGGAATAAAGAAGTTACACATACATAAATTGACAATGTTGTCTTGCATATGTGTAAAATATCTGTTCCAATCCCCCAACATCTTACTCATGTAAATCACATTGATTAATAAGGAAGAGAGGCCCGGGCTCTTAGTCTGTGGAATGGGAAAGATGTATACCATTCCGACAAAAGGAAAGGCACTTACAGTTTCTCTTGTATAGTTGCACATAATTTAGAAAATGTTTATTGCACTTTCCTTATGTTTGCATCTTAGAGGGAGCGGAAGTGACTCTGCATTAAATCACACGCTCTATGGAGGCTTCGGCTTTCTCGTTAACGCCCGAGAGCCAGCCCAGGGTCCCCTTGCCGTCTCCTCATCCTGACAGGTGCCGTGTCCACCAAGCAAACACCTCTTCTACATATTTCTGGGTTTCGCTTATGTATTCCTCTGCCTAGGTCATAACTGGCCTTCTGTCCAGTTGAGAATATAAAACAAAACCAATTCAGCTTATAACTTTATATATGTGAGGAGTCGCTCAATTGAAGAATGTGCAGAGAACTACTTACAATTCAGTAATGAGATTTTCTCTTCGTATTGGACAAGGGAAGGAGCAGTTTTAACCAGTATCCTTCCCATCATTTATGACAAGGATGAAGGGATTTTTCTTGTGCAAGGGAAGGGAAATTGACTTTGTAAGATTTTCATTTGAAAAGCATAATTCATTTTCTTAGGTAAAATGCAGCCCTGTACCCACTGCACCTGCATCAACTCAACGAGGGTTCCCGGAGCAGCCCTGGCCTCTGTCCCACGGTGCTGGGCACGGGGTGGACCCAGCACCAGGCCCTGTGCTCAGGGAGCTCCGCTGGCCCTGGAGGAGACAGGGACCCGCTCAGGACATCTTCCAAGCTGCTCAAGTCCTGTTCCTGCTACTAACATAGCAAGCCCAAACCTGGTAACTGATAAGGAAAGGAGGTTTATTTTGGCTTGTACTTCTGGAAGCTGGGAAGTCGTGGCCAAGGGGCCACATCTGTGGGGCTTCCTGCTGAGTCCACTCCTGGCAGAGAGCAGGGCAGCAGGTGCGTGAGGAAGTACAGAGGGATGAAGGAGGCACAGACCCCTCAGAGGACCTGCCTGGGGTGTCTGACCCGGTCCTGAGCCAGCTGCACCCGTGTTTCCACGGAGGTAGCGCCCCGGGATCCAGCCCCTTCCGAAGGCCCTACGAGCTCCCCACACCTTTACACTGACAAGTGAGTGACAGCATGAGTTCCGGCAGGGACCGGCTACGCCTTAGCACATGCAGAGAGGAGAAAAAAACACGGGGGTTCTGTCTTCCGAGTCGTGAAGTGGTGGTTCACAGGCTCTGGGTGAGATTCCAGGACCGGAAATCTTGTCCCTGAAGATGCAGAGCTGGAGCAGGCGGAGAAGAAGGCCTTGTGACAGCTGATTGACAGCCCAGCTGCTGTCGGAAAGCACAGGGCCTGATCTGTGGACGGGAGGCTGAGGCCAGCGTGTCCAGGTCACCAAGACGGGCACTCTCCCCAGACCTCCCTCAGCAACGTCTTTATGTGAGGTCCGTCCTCCTCTCTGAAAGTGGCTGCCCGGCCCCAGACCTGCAGGAACCTGGCTCCTGTTTATGGGATGGCCTTCTGTAGGAGCCTTGCCCATCCCAGTGGGGTCTTCCTGCCTGCTTTGTACCCACAGGAATTGGCGGCTCGGAGGATGGCTTTCTTTTTTCTTTTTTTAAAATATTTTTATTTATTTATTTTTATTTTTTGACAGGCAGAGTGGACAGTGAGAGAGAGAGACAGAGAGAAAGGTTTTCCTTTGCCGTTGGTTCACCCTCCAATGGCCGCCACGGCCGGAGCGCTGTGGCCGGCACACCGTGCTGATCCGATGGCAGGAGCCAGGAGCCAGGTGCTTCTCCTGGTCTCCCATGGGGTGCAGGGTCCAAGCACCTGGGCCATCCTCCACTGCGCTCCCTGGCCACAGCAGAGAGCTGGCCTGGAAGAGGGGCAACCGGGACAGAATCCGGTGCCCCAACCGGGACTAGAACCCGGTGTGCCTGCGCCGCAAGGTGGAGGATTAGCCTAGTGAGCCACGGCGCCAGGCAGGATTGCTTTCAATCTTGAAGTTACACACAGCTTTTTAAATCTCGCATCGTGGTCTTTGGGGGCAGTTCACCTGCTTCATAAACGCAGCCTGGTTATCTTTTTTATTCCAGTGAACTCCATGCGCCAATTTTTGTAAAACGCGTCTGGCTCTGTGTTCATTCTGATAGTTTGAAAATCACACCTTTCGTCTACTTTTCTCGAATTATTTTGTTCAAAATTACTTAAGAGTACCGCCTTGACCTACACTATGCAGGTGTCAACACGCCATCTGGAAAGAGCTGATATTTTTACATTTTGAAAATGCTTTAAAGTTGTTTTATTCATAAGTTGCATAAGGGTAGTGAAAATAGCTATTTTTCATTTTTAATGAAAATTCAAGCAGAGAAAATTCAGTTTTTTGTATACACACCTGGGACACGCACTGACCCATGAATGCAGCCCACCGTCCATCAGCTCTCCCGCAGGAGCTGGGGCTCAGTCTCGCGGACGCTGACTCCTGGCTGCAGGGGCTCCGACAGGCCAGCCTGTGATTGCTTCTGCTCCGTCGTGTCCTTGCTTCTTCACGACACCACGCGTTGCAGACCACGGCGATCATAACTCCGTGGTACAGAGGCTGACCACCCCTGCTGGGCCACAGTTGCACATTATTATTCTTCAAATTTGCAAGAACCAAGCAGAATGATCAATTAGTACTGCAAATTACTTCTCACAATGTATTTCCTTCCAACCAACGTTTTTGCTGTGAGGACTTTATTTCTAGGAGAGTTCTGGTTTCGAAGCATGACTGCAGGAAGGCAGAGAGAGTCCTCCAGCACTTTCTGCCCCACAGGGCAGGGCCTCCCCCGTGATCCGCTCCCCGTGACAGTGGGACAACGCTCTAACCGGGGAGCCTGCACTGACACACATCACCTGCCCCGTCTACGGTGTATGTGAAGGCCAGCTTTTGCTGTCGCAGTTTCTCTAAGGCCGCACACCGAGTGCTGACTGCAGCCATCCTGGTGGCCCTGAAACTGCCCTGTGCGCCGCATTGCTTCCTTCCTCCCCCAGCGCTGGCGACCACTGACATCCTCACTGTGGCCCCTGTGCCTTTTCCGGGACATCACAGAGCTGGGCTGGCACAGTGTGAGCGGTGTCTTGACAGTAACACACATCAGTTTCCCCCGTGTCTTCTTACAGCTTCTGTTTGTGTCCTTTGAGCACTGAGTCGTGGTTCATTGCAGAGATGCACACGGTTCCACCCTTCACCCCGGAAAGACATTGGGGTCGCTTCAGGTTCTCACCGTTGGGAATGTGTCTGCTGCAAACGCTGTGTGCAGGCTTCGTGTGGGCACGTTTTCAACTCCTTTGGATAAAGTCCAGGGACAACTGCTGGATCACATGGTAAGAGTGTGCTTAGCTTTATTAAAAAAACCCACTGAAACGGCCTTCTGATTCGCATTCCCTGCGGCAAAGACGAGCGCTCCTTGTGCAGCACCGCTCTGCAGGGCTCTGGCTTTGGCCATTGCAGTGGGCGTGGGTGGGGCCTCTCAGCCCTCTCCATGGCTGCTTCTCTGACGTGCAGGACACGGGGCGCCTTTCCTAGGCTCCTCTGGCTTCGGTTCTTCCTTAGCGAGTGTCAGGTGAGGGCTCTGGCCCAGCTTTCCCAGTGTGGTCGTGCACTGGACTTCCATGTCGGTTTGGATGACAGTCTCTCAGAAGATGTGTTGCTGTGAGTACTTTCTCCCATCTGTGGCTTGTTGGTCACTTGTTTGACAGTGACTTTCCTAGAGCAGAAACTTTTAATTTTAATGAATATAGCTTGTCATTTTTTTTCATGAAAGGTACCTTTGGGCTATACTAAAAAAAAAAAAAATCACCAAAGCCAAGGTCCGCTAGATCTTTTGAAATGAATCTCTATTATCACTTTTGATTTGTGTCACAGGTCCTTCCTGTCAGCGGCAGGCATTTTGCCTCGTGGTTAAGACACCAGTAAGAAGCCCGCCTCCCGTCCTGGAGTGCTCGGGTTCGAGAGCCAGCCCGTCCTCTAGTGCACGCCTGAGACGCACACCCCGGGAAGCAGCAGCTGACGGCGCCAGTGGCTGGGTCCCGGCACCCGAGCGAGCTGGCAGACTGAGTGCCCAGCTTCTATCTTCAGCCTGGCCGGACCACAGCCATCGCAGGCTTTGGGAGCAATGAGCTGAGAATGAGAGCTCGCTCGCTCCCTCTCCCCCTCTGAATTTTAAAATGGAAAACAAACAAACAGAAGAAGCTCCTGGATGATGATGAAGACGCACATTTCACTTTTATTCTTCAAAAATGATCGTTTACTCACCGAGTGTTGACTTTGGGAAACTTCACCTGTGCCGTTTCGTCTGATGACACCTAGTCCGAGACCTCAACCACAGAATGGACTTGGCCATCACTGTTAGTGTAAGAAGCCCTGCTAGTCACCTCTCAGCATTTGCTCTTTGATCCACATAATTGAGGATATCATTCTCTTTGCCATTTTGATGGAATTCTCTTCAAAAGCCCAATTTTTCAAGTGTGCTTAACATATTCCATTTTAAGGAATGCTATAAGATTATGGTTCCAGATTTATTTTATAACTTCTTGAAAGATGATGAAATATTTTGAACAACCCAATTAAAAAACTGAAGGATGATGTAATATTGATGATTTGTCTTAGCATTGCATCATTCCAGATGATTCAATTTCAATTTTATTATATTCTTCCTTTAGCATAGTTGGGGATAATTTATGAGTACTGATAAAATAACTTAATTCCTAGGTTATAAAAGCAAAATATGCCAAGATACAGATGAAATAGGCTCGCCAAGATACTGCAATGGCCATTAAATTTTAAAATTAGTCAACTGGCTCACATTATGAACAATATCTTTTGTTTAAAGTCATAAAATTACAGTTGTCAATTACATCTACAAAATAACCTCATGGCCTTGTTTTGAAACATGGAATGTTATATTTTACATTACATGCAGAGTGATTTGGTTTCCCTTTTATCTTTGGAAATAAAAATTATGAAATAGTGTATTTTACAAAACACATACTCAGGGATATCCTCACTCTAGACAGGGTCAGATCAAAGTCTATCTGGGTTAATCTATGAAAAATAATATCAATGGGATATCCTCACTCTAGACAGGGTCAGATCAAAGTCTACCTAGGTTAATCTATGAAAAATAATATCAATGGGTGTAATAGTCGTGTTTCGACTTGACCTTGAGAGGAAGCTTAGGCTTTGTTTCAAACCTTCTTAGTAAGCTATGCAAACAGCAAGGTGCAGGAATCTGACTGTGCAGTTGGACTACTGCACTGTGGGTGTTCTGCCTCTCAGCACTCGCTCAGGACCCTGCGAGTCCCTCCCTACACTCCCAGTCCCCGCCCCTTCCCAGGTGACAGTTCTCTTGAGTGCTGTCGGCACAGGTGCGTCCTCCCTGCTTGGAAGATGGTGAACATGAGGGACACAGTGCCCTACTTTCTGTCTGCCTCCTGTCACCATCATCCTTGTCATCACTCGCGGTCTGGGGTTTGCTCACTCTGCCCTCTGTAGCTCTTCCCCACGACTGTGGTGCAACCCATTTATCCTGCCTAGTGTGATATGGATACTGGTCCACTTTTACTGTTGTCAGAATATTGATAGACATAATCTTTGCATTTCTTTTCATAAATATGTTCAACTATTTTTTGGCTTTATAACTGTGATTCAGTTTTTAGCACTGCCAGTTTCCAAAGGTAGTTGTGTCAAATTTCATTGCCATTAGCTACATATGAGATTTCTTCTCAACACAAATCTTTTCCAACACTTGGCACTGAAAATGTTTTTTTTTAGTCTTTCTGGCAAATATATTGTCTTATCTTGTGCATGTGCTACGTTTTTAGAATGAATACCAAACAATGAAACTCAGTGTCTTTTCTTAGGTTCATTAGTTCTTTGGTTCAGGAACAAGGACAGGCATGTATACTCAAACTTTTGCTCGATTTTGATGGCATTTTCTTTCATTTTATTGATTTATTGATTTGTTTTTATGTATTCTGTATATGAATCCCTTGTCAGGTATGTATATTGAAGATATCTTCTATCACACTAAAGTTTACTTTTAGCTTTCATAATTTTTCATTCTTTTTCAAAAAGTTTTTAAATTAATATTTTTTATTTTTGAAACAATACATATTTACATATACAATTGTAGGAAAAATAAAAAAATCACCCCTGTACCCTTTAACCAAGTGGCCCCAGTGGCAACATTTTGTAGGCTACAGAACGATACCATGGTCAGGGTATTCATGGTGAAGCCATGGAATGGATCCGGCATGTGGCTGTGTCACTCGGCCCCTGTTGCACCCTCCCCACCCAGGCTCCTGCTGCAGGAGCCGTCCTGACTCCCTGCCCACCTGGAGTCCTGTGACGCAGCTGCTTCCCTGCACCTGTGAGCTCTGCCTTGCCCAGGGGCCAGTGAAATCCTGGTGGGCACCCTGAGCAGCCCAAGCTGTGGAAGCCCCAGAAGACATCTGGGTGACTGCTCACTCTCCTGCCAGGAATGGCCCATCCACCGACCCTCAGTGGGAGAAGCTACTGGACAACCAGCCTTGAGTGGCTGATGCCACAGAGGCACAGGGAAGCAAACATGTCACACCCTCGAAACCCACAGAAATGACTGCCTTAGCCAGGACCCCGTCCCTGGGCAGGGTGTGCTGCACCCACTGAGCCCATGTGGGCAGCTCCTTATCACCTAACTTACAGGCCTGCAGCACCCACAGCTGACACCACAGGCACAGCTGCCAGTGGATCCTCCTTGCCTGGGGGCTGCATCCCAGGCAGTGTTGCAGTCTTCCCACCCCAGCAGCCCAGGACACGGCAACACCGGAGACAGCAGCGTTGGCTGCAGCTGAGGCAGCTTTACAGACCTTCACCAAAGCACCCACCTGGACCCAAATCCAGCACAGCACGTCCAACCTCCATTCAAGGACACACGTCCAGGAGCAGTCTTCTAGGGAAGCCGTCCCACAAAACTGGAAGGAGCAACTGCTTCACCAGATGCACAGAAACCAACAGAACAGCACAACAATCATGAGGAAAGGGAGTTGGCATGACGCCTCCAGAAGCACATGGAAGTCAATGGCACGATGCTGATAAAGAATTCAAAAGACTAATTTTAAGAAAACTTAACGAGATGTAAAAGAATACGGGCAATTCAATGACATAAGGAAGACGATTAGTGATATGAATGTGAAATTCAGCAGAGATTAAGATAATAAAGAGAGTCAACCAGAGATCATGGAATTAGAGAACTCAATGATCATAACTGAAAATACAATGGAAAGCTCCAAGAGCAGATCTGAACAGGCAGAAGAACGAATCTCTAATGAAGACAGTTCCTTTGAAAAACCCTTTTAGACAAAAAAGGACAGATTTTGTCGTCTTTATATCCAAAGTTTTCAACAGAGATGTAACTCAACTTTTAATTTACGGTGACCCCTTTCTGTATCTTATTAAAGAAAACGTGGCCTTCTCTGGCACCGTGAAGTCTTCCCGGTGCCTTTAGCTGAGGTGTTGGTTAAATACCACCTAGTTTCGCGTTGCACTAATTAAATGTCTAACACTCTTAGAACTTTCCTATCAGATGTTGTACACACTTCACATTATTGCAGCTAACAAATTTTCCAAAAGCACGGGTTACCGTATTTCAGATCTAATGGTGATAGGTTCAGTGTCTTTTCCAGGATCCCAGGCCATCGCCGTGAATCTCAATGTCTGCGTCTTGTTTTGCTTTTGTGTCTTTGTTGTTGCTGCTGTATCAGCCATTCATGTCCTTCCGCCATTCCCAGGAGAGTCCAGGGTGACTTGGCAACGCTATGGCAACACCAAAGACAAAATCAGAAGTCCTGGTGATCCTTACAGAGGGGCCGGGCCTCGTGCTCACGGCCTCTGTTGGCAGCAGGGCTCTGGGCACACTTCCTCTGGAAGCCAGCACGTAACCGTGGCCAGCGTGTGGCAAGCTGCTGACTCGCAAGGCAGAGAGGCAGAGCGAAGGCTCCGAGCTGGAATGGACACGTGTGCTCTGTTCACATTTCCCTGGCTGGAGTTTGTCACATTTCCAGTCAAACTTGAGAGGGCCATGGATGTTAAGATGCTAACAGCTCACGGGCATCATTCCCAACCAGCGGACAAAGCCAGTGTGTCGTGGATCACAAGTAAGGGGAACGTGACACTAAAGAAAAAGAACTGAAGAGCGAAGAGGAGCTCCACGACACGGCCAGGCCACTGTTACTCCCCTGGGCCCCCTTGAGTCATCATCAGCGTCCCCCCACCAGATAAACAGTAGAACCCTTCACGTGACACACAGCAAGGTGTCACCAAAGGTCAGAAGTGCTGCTACCCCTCTGTAAGCACCAGAGCATGGTTAATAGAGGAGTTTGTCATCATTTTCTGAGTATGTCTGAGGCACCACTGAAACAAAGAATTCTCAGAAATGCAGGGAGAGTGATTTTCTAGCCCTTTTTTGAGCATAAATGTAAGACATTCATATAACTGACAATCCTTGTCTAAAACTTTGAAAGGAAAAATACAGTCTTATTTTGAAATTTTAAACATAATCTTACTCAAAAATTCCTTTCATTTTCTATTAAATCTTTTTGGAGATAGCTGGTGTGATGGAGGAAATTATTAACATTCATACATACGTACATGACACTTTGAAGTTTATCTGCATTTAATCCATACGACTGTTAGTAAGGAAGACATTCTGCCTAAAGAGATATGATCAATTGTGCCCAAAGTCACAGGGACATTAATGCATATTCCTCCTGGCCTTTTTATATCATAATTGCAAATCCCAGAGAAACCTCAAATTCAACATCCACAAGGGAAAACTGGTATTCATCTCTCTCGGCCCACTGCATCAGCCTGGAGCTCACAGATCCCGGCATGGAAGCTTTGACTGGCAAGGGGTTTATAGAGAGAAATGCCCATGAAGGGAGAGAAGACAAGGGGGGACCTCAGATCCTGCACTGGCCCCACTTCTTTGAAAGGATGGGAAGGGATGGGGATGAAAAAGGATGATCTCCAGGCTGCAGCCCAGTTCTAAGGATGGTTCTGACCAGTGTCGGGTGCCTCTGCTGTGGCTGAGTGTCCTCCAGGACCCCTGCCCAGTTGCATCCCCAAGGTTAAAGCACACCATGAAAGCGAGGTCCTAATGCGATGGGCAGTGGCTTTAGGAGACCAGCAGAAGCTGGAGCCCGTCCTGTCACGTGAGGCCCTGGGTGACCCAGGACTCCACAGAGCGTGCACACCAGCAGGAAGACCTCCGCAGATGAGGCTGCGGTCAAGCTGCCCCATTCAACTGTGTTCACATCCTTGAGGGACCACGGCCTGAGCTGGAACCTCCCCTTTGCACTGTAAAGCAGCCGTCCAGCAATTTGGAGGAACAAGGGCAGGGCGTGAAGGTACGGGCGGCTATGCTGCTATGGTCGCATGTCTGTCCCCACACGTGGTTCAGCAGGCCAGACTCCCCAGGGTTCAGCCACCACATGCACTCCACAAGGGGTCTGATGACAGTCTCTCAGCACAGCACTGGGGAAGCCAGAGCGAGTGTGCCTGGATTCTCCCCTCGCAATCCCACAGCTCTGTGCCCAGCAGCCCTTCCTCTAGCAGCCCCGTGCCCGGACCAAAGCAGCCTTTCCCTCCCAGGTCTCAGCCTCACCACTTCACAGGGCTCGCGCTGTCTGATTGCTCCACTGCTGCTTCTGGGGCCCCTTCCAGGGCATCACCTCTGCAGGAACCCACATGCTGGGTGTGTCTGACTCCCAGCTGGGCTCATTTTTACATAATGGAGTTTTAAAACTTGAACTTTATTCCTCTAAGCAGAGAGACACTTTGGATTTTTAAAATTTTTTTAAAGGTTTATTTATTCACTTTGAAAGAGTTACAGAGAGAGAAGGACATACACACACACACACACACAGAGAGAGAGAGAGAGAGAGAGAGAGAGATTCCATCTGCTGGTTCACTACCCAAATGGCCGCAGCACAGCTGGCATGGGGCCAGGCTGAAGTCAGGAACCAGGAGCTCCATCTGGGTCTCCCATGTGGGCACAGGGGCTCAAGTATTTGGGCCATCTTCCACTGCTTTCCCAGGCACATTAGCAGGGAGCTGGATCAAAGGTAGAGAAGCCAGGACTTGAACCAGTGCCCATATATGATGCCAGCTCTGAAGGTGGTGGCTTTACCACCTACACCATAAGCTTCCTACACACTTTGCATACAGCCACTCCCTCTTGTATGTTCACTCAGCCATGGAGCGTCTTGTCTGCAAAGCAATGGGAGTCGGATGCTAGGCTAGAAGGTAGGGTCTGTAGATCTGGGGAATACTAAGATGAGACTGCAGGAAGTAGCACCAATAAAACTGTGAAGGAAAATGAATGGTGGACTAAGGGGCACATTTGTCCTCCGGCTGCAAGGGGATGCACTGAGCTGGGGCACTGGGGTCAGTGTCAGGGACCGGTTGGCCAGAGGAACCTGGAATTACTGAGGGCAGAGAGGATGCTGGTGCTGCATTCCAAAGGACAGCTTTTGTGTAAACTGGGCTGTGTTTAACACAAAGGCAGTGGAGGGCTGGGCGAGAAGACCAGCCTCAACCCCATGGGAAGGAGCAGTGTTGCTATAGACATCAAAATCAGCACAAAGATGCTTACCAAGTATGTGGGATATGTGTGCATAAGACAGAGAATTCTTTTCTTTTTTTTTTTAAAGTGAAACGTGTGTAAAAGACTTCAGTGAACAAAGAACTTAAATAAAATCTTTGATTAAAAAAAAAAAACCAATGACTTGCTCCAAGTCCTTAGCAATAATTTTCTGAAACAGTGAGAGTGACAAATTCCATGATTGAAACAGCATGGCACTGGTATGACAGCTGGCACATAGGCCAATGACATGGAAATAAAGCTACACACTTCACATCAGCTGATTTTCAAAGACAATGCCAAGAACATACAATGAGGAAAGAATGGTCTCCAATAACTTATATTGAATAGATGGGATTTCTGCAAGCAGGAGTCAAAATAGATCCTCATTTCACATTCACATAAAAATCAACT
This sequence comes from Oryctolagus cuniculus, assembly GCF_051225735.1. Classification (NCBI taxonomy): domain Eukaryota; kingdom Metazoa; phylum Chordata; class Mammalia; order Lagomorpha; family Leporidae; genus Oryctolagus; species Oryctolagus cuniculus. Next base: position 93,013,479 of record NC_142882.1, read on the forward strand.
CAAAATGGATTAAAAACTTCAACGTGAAACTTGGAATTCAAAAATTACTCAAAGAAAATAGAAGAAAAGCTCATGAAATTGATCTGGACAAGGTCTTCCTTGTATATGATCCCAAAAGCAAAAGCATAAAAACAAAACTAAAAAAATAGACTACATCAAACTGAAAAGATTATGAACATTTAAGAAAACAATCACCATAATGAAGAGGCGGAATTATGGAATTGGAGGAAATATTTGCAAACTATTCATCTCATCAAGGATTAATATCCTAAATATTCAGGGAAATCAAACAACTTAACAGTAAGAAAATAAATAGCTTCATTAAAAAAAGACAAAGATCCCATTAACAATAGCTACAAAAAATCAAATGCATTGGAATAAATTTAACGAAGGATGTCAAAGATCTCTACAATGAGAATTACAAAGCATTGAAAAAAGAAATAGAAGAAGGTATGAAAAATGAAAAAATCTTCCATGTTCAAGGATTGGAAGAAGCAATATCATCAGAATGTCCATATTACCAAAATTAATTTACAGATTCAATGCAATACCAATCAAAATACCAAGGACATACTTCTCATATACAGAAATAATGTAGAAATTCATATTTAAACATAGGAGACCCCAAACAGCTAAAGCAATCTTATGCTACAAAAACAAAGCTGGAGCCATCATAATACCAGATTTGAAGATATACTACAGGGAAGTTATAAACAAAACAGCCTGGTACTGGTACAAAAAGATGAGTAGACAAATGAAACAGAATAGAAATGCCAGATATTAATCCAAGCGTCTACAACCAACTTATATTTGACCAAGGATTTAAAATCAGTCCCTGGAGAAAGAAATCTCTTCAACAAATGGTGCTGGGAAAACTGAATTTTCACATGCAGAAGTATGAAGCAAGACTTCTACCTTGCACCTTATACAAAAATCCACTTAAAACGGATTAAAGAACTAAACCTATGACAAAACACCATCAGATTATTAGAGAACATTGGGGAAACCCAGCAAGACATTGTCATAGGAAAAGGTTTCTTGGAAAAGACCCCAGAGGCACAAGCAACCAAAGCCAAAATTCAGAAATGGAATTACATCAAATTGAGAAGCTTCTGCACTGCTAAAGAAACACTCAAGAAAGTGAAGAGGCAACTGATAATGGAAGAAATTATTTGCAAACTATTTAACTGATAAAGGATTAAAAACAGAATATATAAAGAGAACAAGAAACTCAACAAAAACAAAACAAACAACCCAGTTAAGAAATGGGCAAAGGACTTAAACAGATATTTTTCAAAAGAGGAAATCCAATGGCCAACAGACACATGAAAAAATGCTCAGGATCACTAGCCATCAAGGAAATGCAAATCAAAACCACAATGAGGTTTCACCTCACCCTGGTTAGAATGGCTGACATACAGAAATCAACTAACAGCAGATGCTGGCAAGGATGTGGGGAAAACGGTACCCTAATCCACTTTTGTTGGGAATGTAAACTTGTAAAGCCACTATGGAAGACAGTATGGAGATACCTCAGAAATCTGAATATGGACTTACCATATGACCCAGCCATCCCACTCCTGAAAATTTACCCAAGGGAAATGAAATCAACATTTGAAAGAGTTATATTCATTTCCATGTTTGCTGCAGCTCAATTCACAATAACAAAGACATGGAATCAACCCAAATACCCATCAACTGAAGACTGAATTAAGAAATTATGGAGTATGTACACAATGGAATACTACACAGTGCTAAAAAATGAAATCCAGCCATATGCAACAAAATGGCTGAATCTGGAAAACATCATACTTAGTGAAATAACCCAGTCTCAAAGCACAAATACTACATGTTCTTCCTGACCTGTGATAACTAACACAGTGCCTAAAAGGCAATCTGTAGAAGTGAAATTGACACTTTAAGAAGCAGTGACTCAAATAGCCCTTGTCTTGACTGTTGATGAACAATTTTTTTCATCCTATTTGTTGAACTCTTTCCTTAACATAGAATGAATCATATGAGTACAACGTCAATTGAAAATAGATCTCAGTAAAAAATAAGAGTGGGAATAACAGAGAGAAGGAAGTTTGTAACTGCAAAGCTGTATAGTTCTGCATACATTCCTATGGACTTACTTCTAAGGATACAGTTTAAAAACTTGTCATTGGACCCCAAATCCCATTCATCTGGGTGGTGAAAATGTCATCCTAAGTGTTAAAGTGATCATATTAAGTGTTAAAGTGAGCATATAGATAGGATTAAGTGTTAAAGTGATCATAGAAAAAGGATCAAGTGTCTGGTGATAATAATAGACAGAATTAAAAAGGAGAGAATGTTCCAACATGGGAATAGTCCACACAGCAGACTCATAAAATGACAATCACTTTAAGTAACACTCTGACCTCAGAATCAGCCCTTAAGCCTTCCTGGTCTGGCTGAAAAGCCTGTGAGAGCATTTTAGGCATGAAAAGCCAAGACATTGTAACAAAAAATGTCCTACATGAAGGTTCTCTGAGAGAGAGGCCCCAGTGGAAAGAAGTGGCCATCGAAGAAGGATGTACTTTTCCCTGAAGGGAAGAGTGAACTTCTACTTTGCTTATGGCCTTGTCTAAATACTGATGAAGTGTGTGGATTCAAAAGGCTTCCATAGCCTCGGCAGCTCATGTCAAGAGCCCCGGGTAGTCACTGATGTCATACATAGTATGTTAATTGTTAACTTAACAAGAGTCACTATGAACTAACTTCCCAGGAAGGAACTCTGTGCTCAGTGAGTTGTATTATAAGAGTTAACTGTAGAACTTGTTCTCAGTTTTTTTAGTGTGTGTGTGTGTGTGTGCATGTGCACAAATCATTGAAATTCCTACTTAGTAAAGAGTTAGTCTTCTGTGTAAAAAGTTAATTGAAAATGAATCTTCATGGAGAATGGGTCTGGGAATGGGAGAGGGAGGAGGAGGAGATGTGGGAGTTTGGGTGGGAGGGCTGGTATGGTGGGAAGAATAACTATATTCCTAAAGTTGTACTTATGAAAATTATATCCTTTAAATAAAAGGTTTCTTTGAGGGAAAAAAGAGAATATGGCTTTGGAAAAGGTCACAGATACCTAAAAACAATAGAGAATTGCATCCAGTAATAGACCAATATAAATATGGCCAAATGATGCTTGACAAAAATACAGAGGCAATTCAGTGGAAGATAAGTTCCTTCAACAAGTGGTATTGCAGCTATTGGATACCATATGAAGAATAATGAATCTCAAATTAATCTTGGTATTTTACACAAAAATTAACTCAAAATGGTATAGATATAAATGTAAAACAAAACTGTAAAACATCCAGAAAACCATTTTTTGAACATTTTCATGACCTGCAGTTAGGAAAATATTTTCCATCTATGAACAGAAGTCCTATTCATGATATTATGTGAAATCATGTTAATAATAAACTTGGTAGTCATAAGAATTAAAACCTTGTCACTGTGTATGACACTGGGAAACATATTGAGAACAAAAGGCTGAGAAGTGTTTTTCAAACTGCCTGCCTGACAAAGGCCATACACACACAGTGCAGACGCATCTCCTAGTGTGCAACGGTGAAGAGGCAAACAAACCGAAGACGGGGCTCAGTCGCTGGAGCAGATACCTCACTAGACTGTACGTGCAGATGATAGAGTGTGGTGGAATGAGAAGGCCATGCCCAGATGGCCGCTGGCAAGTGAGTGTCAGTTACTCAGGAATGGCTTCGAAATCCACCTGGCAACGGAGCCTGCCTGACAACAGGCTGTGATTGGATGGCTTTGGAAACCGCATAGTAAACGGAGCCTGACTGGGAACAGGCTGTGATTGGTTAGGGCATAGAACGCCCCTTGACCGGATTGGCTGCCTTGGCTATATAAGCTGCTGTACCAACTGAAATAAACGAGTCTGCGGGCTGTTCACCTCTGTCTTGCTTTCACCCGACTCCCGGGGTCTGTGTGGTGACTCCGCACCTCTTGCCCCCACCACGCTCCTCCTCCCAGAACAAATCAAGCTCAACAATAGAGCAGGTGAGGGGACATCTTCTTCATTATTCATCAGGGATTCACAAGTTAAAACCATGACAAATCATCTCTGCACACGTGTCAGAACGGGCAGAACTATACAGAAAGCAACTCCAGTCCAGCCAACGTGGATGATAGAGTCCTGGCTGTCTCACAAATTCCTGGTGACTGTGAAGAGGCCACAGTAGTGAGAAAATACTGGCCGTTTCCTGTCGACTAAAGCAATGCAGTATCTGACGCAACAATCCCACTTGTAGCTTTAAAACCTGCACATTAACGTGCACAGACACGTGCACCCCAAGTGTCCTTCAGAGAGTAGGTGCTTCAAGTGTGCTGCACACATGTCCTGGTGCTCCTGGGCGAGGCAGAGAACTGACCATTGATCCACACAGCATGGGTTGGGCTGAGAGTCCCCATGCAGAGAGAAGGCAGCCTGTCTCCAAGGTTACAACCTTCAGACTCCATTCAGTGAGCTTCCCGGGAACATTAAGTTACAGTGCTGCTGGGCAGGGGAGCGGCTATGGCAGGGCACAACGCAAGGTGGACGTGCAGGGTAAAGGACGGTGCCTGCAAAGGATTCCAGGGCCCCACACAACCTTGTTAAACAATAAAGTTAGTTTTTAAAAGCTCTTTTTTAGAATGAGAGAGGAAAATATTTCAATTGGGTTTGTTTAGGCTTCCTAAATTGAAGGTTTAATGGTAGATAATTCTTAGCACAAATCTTTTTGAATGTTACTCTTTGCCATTCTTTCTGTTTTATCTAGAGCTCCCATCACAGACACACTCACACACATTCACACACTCACACACTCTCACACACTCACACACATGTGCACTCACATACACATTCACACACATTTGCACTCTAACACACTCACACACACTTACACACATCCATACACATTCACACACACAGGCTCCCACACTCACACACTTTTACACTCACACACACTCACACACTCACACACATTTGCACTCACACACATTCACACACACTCACACACACATCCACACATTCACACACTCACACAATTTCCACTCACACTGCTGTGCTCCAGTCCTGAGAGCCCCAGGGCTTGGGGTTCGCTGCCACAGCTCAAGGGGCCCAGCGCCCAGTCATGTGCCCAGCTCCAACTTGTCTCAGCCCAAGGAGAGAGAGCACATCCAGAGAGAGAGGGGGAGGGGGAGGGAGACAGAGAGAGTGAGAGAGAGCCCGGGTGGTGGCCTGGAGGGAGCCAGACAAACCAACAAGGTCCTTGGCTGGGGAATCACAAGAGCTCCCTGGAGACCAGCGCCGGCTTGTCCTGAGAGTTACTCACATTCCGCCCCCACAGTGAACGTGAGCAAAATCCAGGCTCCACCTCCCACAGCCCACACTTTACGCAACCAAGTTAGGCAGGTGAGCCACCCCTGCTGGCCCTGGCAGTGGTGCGGACTCTCCTGAAACCCAAGCTCCCAACCGCCGGCCTAAGACCCAACTGGCAGGCAGCAGTGTGCCTTCCTCCTCCTCCTCCTCCTCCTCCTCCTCCCCCTCCTCCTCCTCGACCTCTTCCTCCTCCTCTTCCTCCTATAGTGAATGCTCTGAATTTTATTGCACTGTGTGAATTTCTACATTTGTAATTGCTGACACAGTGAAAGTAATCTAAATTGTCATGGCTCCAAATGTTCAGCATCACTTATCTCCAGAGCCTGTGAGAATGAAGATAATTCTCTTAGGGGTTACAAGTCTTGGTAGATTACACTCTTTAAATTTTATTATATTTATTTTTAGCTTTTCTCTTAGTTTGCCACAAAAATTGTGTATTAGCTTTGTTTCAAATACAAGCCGCTCAAATACAAGGAGGCTTTTTGGGGGCAGACGGGGGGCTCGGGCGGCACACCTTTCTCCTGAATGAGCTCTTTCACCGGGATGATCTGTGGGATCCAGGCTGCTTGCTTACAATACAAGCACTCCTGATTTCCACCCATCCCCGTGGGCATTCTCTTTGCTCCTTCTGAGATCCTAAACAGGCGAAACTTGCCATTTTAAAAAATATAAGTCTATAAATAAGCCTGGTAACACGACTCAGCAGCAACTCATCATCCTACACAGAAACATTGCAGATAATGCAGCAGCCAGGCATAGAGAAAAGCTCAGTCAGTACATGTCGATTTAACCTGTTTTGGAAATTTGCCCTATTTGCTTCACATGTCACCGTTACATGTACACACACACGTCACATGTACACACACATCACATGTACACACACATTACATGTATACACACATTACATGCACGCACACACGTTACATACACACACAATGTCATGTGCACACACACGTTACATGTACACACACAACGTTACACATACACACACAACGTTACATGTACACACACAACGTTACATGTAAAAACACAATGTTACATGCACACACACAACGTTACATGTACACACATGTTACATGCACACACATATACATATACATATGTTACATGTACATATACATATGTTACATGTACACATAACATTACACATACACACAACGTTACATGTACACACATAACGTTACATGTACACACACAATGTTACATGTACACACACAACGTTACATGTACACACACGTTACATGCACACACAACGTCACATGTACACACACAACGTTACATGTACCCATATGTTACATGTACACACAATGTTACATGTACACAGACACAACGTTACATGTACACAGACACAATGTTACATGTACACATACAACGTTACATGTACACACACAACATTACATGTACACACATACAACGTTACATGTACACACACACAAGCTTTTTTTTTAAAAGTCAGGGGTAGATCCATCACATGATGTTGGATTCAGCGCAAAGACCCTGAGACGAGGGTGAGGATGAGGATCCAGGAGCATCCCATCAGGTAAGGGGTGCGAGTCCGTGCAGCCCGCTTAGTCATGTTTATGTTCTTCTCAGTGCTCATCTAGACTGCGTGTGGGGTTGGAGAGGCCGTGCCACTTCCTTGACAATGTGCAGTTCCCGGTCCCCCACATATTACTGAACATTTCTGCTGCTCTAATTCAACACTCAGCATGAGCTACCTGCTGGACTGAAGTACATCAGTCACAGCAAGCATGCAGGACTTGCACGGCACGAGATTATCCTGTGTTACATGCAGAGTGCACGCTGGACATTTTATGCAGGATGTTAACTGGGAAACATCCCCAGACCCCACGAGGGGCAAGGAGAGCAGCTCCAGAGCTGTCCCGGGCTCGGCGAGGACGTGGCCTCCATCCCTCAGCGTCCAGCGCTGGTGAGGCTGCCCGAGAGGGAAGCAGGACCTGGGGGAGGTCACGGTTCTGAGCTCAGGGCAAAGTGAAGTGGGGAGGCAGCTCCGAGCTGTCAGCTGCCTGCGCACCAGCCGGGAGGGCAGGCGCCTCAGTGCAGGGGACGGGGCGAGGATTTGGACAAACACGTCCACTACTGGGCTACAGGGAGCAAGCGTGCTCAAACTCAGGATCTCCCCCTGGAATTGTCCAGTGTGTATTTTTGGCTGATGTTAAATACTGAAGATGTGGATAAATAGGAGAAAGTATTTTTAATGTTGCTTTTGACTTTCATTGTTACTACGACTAGTCATAGTGTGAGGCATCTTTATCAATGTTGCTTCTCCCTACTTGACAAGCACATCTTTTTTTACTAGAACTGCAGTATTCCCCTGAGTTATTAGTTTGTTTACTTAAAGATTTCAGACAGAAATCACCTATTATCCATTAAATTTTTCAAAATGTTCTCAGTACTGGGAAATGGCTAATCAGAAATTATTGCACCCACGGAACACAAAGACCGTGAACACCAGCAGAAATGGGGGAAGTCTCTGCCCCTCCTCCCTTTCAGTGTCTGGTTGCAGCAATGACCTCGCTCGGCCTTCGCTGGGTGTAGAAGCCATCACAGCGTTAGGGGAAAATGGCCACACTGGAAATACACGGCACACCTGGCTTTATGATGATCAGCTGACAATCGACATTCGCACAAACACCAGTCATTCCATTTCTGGCTCACTGTCACATACAACAAATAAGTGTTGGAAAAGGCAGAGGTGCCTTTCCTACACCTTGCGTGTGTGCCCTGGGCTCAGAGCCCCTGGGGACCTCCAAACACAAGAACAAGCTCCCCGCTGCCTTCGTACTCCACCGTCTGGCTCTCAGTCCAGCGAACCCAGCTGAATAAAAGCTCACAAATAATCCTTGACCGATGCCACTTCATCCTGGCTCAGATTATGCAGGCCTTCATAAATCGCACCAGGAGTGGTAGTTTGAGGATCGGGAGATAAAAGAAAATTCAGAATCATGAAATATCCCACTTCTCCATGCGGCCTGACTGCAGGGCACTGAAGGAGCCACGGGGCAGGGGTCAGCCACGGAGGGTGGAGAGGACGGGGCGCAGGGGTGAGGGAGGCACTGAGGACAATCTTGCCTTCCCCAGTTTCCATGTAGAAATACCCCGGGAAAGCAATTTTCAGCCCGAGTCGAGGGATAGACAGTTGGGAGGGGCCGCCTTGTTTCAGTCGTGAGAGAAAATCCCAGCAGGAAAATCCAGGAGGAACTTCCTGTTCCGGGCTGCACTCAGCTCCATTTCTCCAAACGTCAGCTGGGCGTGATGGCAGCAAATGCGGATGCGTCTGATTAGCACACGCCGAGGATGCCGGCTGTATACACCGCTACAGCACCTGCTGAATGCAGCAGCAAGCTGTGCCCCTGTGCAGCGACTCGGGCCTGCACACGGTCACTGCATGCGTTTCCCAGGACTTACTCACTTCATTTAAAAGTCTTCAGATTTCTTTGTGTCATGATAACTTCAGCTTAACATGTGACATGAAAGTGTTTATGAGCTTGTTGTTTAAGTGATTACAGTTGATCACAATTTTAAGGTTTCTGAGTATTCGATTGAAGTTTAAAGTTTTAATAAGTATAAAAGTCATCGAACTATGTTTGAGAAGCCTGGGAAAATGCAGATGAAGTGTTTGTAAAGCATGAGAGAGCAGGCTGATGCATGAATCTGCAGAAGGGAAGGCCTGAGGTGACAAAGCAGGACAGCGAGCACGGAGACAGAGAGGCGTGGAAGCGGGAAGGACAGCGGCTGCGTGCCGGCTGCAGGACATTGTCCAGCGGCCTGTGGGCCACTTCTCCTTCCTTCCTCACCTGTCGCTCTCAAGGAAGCTAGCGTGTGCTGGGAAAGCAGCGTGCTGGGGTCAGGAGGGCTCTGCTCCTGCCCCACCTAGACCAGGAGGCTCCAGAGCTGCAGCTCTCGGGTTCTGGGAGTGTGAACGGGCCGCTTCCTGGGGCCCTCGGGTTGCAGGACAGTAGAGCGGCCCGGGGCTCCAACTGCCCTGAAGACCTTCACCGAGCCCGGAAGGGTCAGCTGCCATGAGTCCTGGGCTCCTGCTGGCCACGCGGCAGCAGCCCCACTTCACACTCTCCTGTGCCACGGGAGCGCTCTGTCTCCCTGGACGCATGCCTAAGGTGCCCTCTTCTCTGCTGAGCTGAGCCAGAGCAGGCGAACCTGCTCCACACTGGGCAGTCACCGGCAGGAGCCACCTGGGCACTGCAGTGACCTGGACGTTGCTCACCTCCACCTGTGCCTCTCCTCTCACTTCCAGATTGCCAAAGCGAATTCCCAGGGAGCTCCTCTTGGCGGTGTACTGAAAATTCGATCGCCAGATGTTATGTTATCAAACACCAATGCAATGGTGTACCGGGGCTTCCTGTTCCTACAGTGAGACAGCACGCAGCTGACACCGTAAGGGGAGTAGTTTATTTTGACGCACAGTTCTGGAGGTTCACAGTCCACGATCAAGAAACCCACTGTTCTGGGCTTTGGTGAGGGCGTTCGTGCTCACGGAGTTCTGAGGTGGCAAAGGCTTCCCGTGGCAAGAGCCAGCACATGTCTCTGTGTGGTCTCGTTCTTTCCAGGTAAAAGGCACTCCGACTCAATCACGACAGCTCCACACCAGTGGCCTGATCGGCTCTAATCACTTTCCAAAGGTGTCCCTGTGACCCTCATCAGATTAGATCTCCACGGTAGCATACGACTTTCAGATTTAATCTCACATCAGCTCAGGGCCAAACCACACTCAGACCGCAGGAACTGCGGCTTCACCTGTCAAGTCTGCTACTAATTTAGCAAAAGGCATTACTGTCTCCTCCCCTGTAACCATTAGCATGCTTTGTCAAGGCCAATTTGTGCTGGAACCAGATATGTATGGAGAGGGCTAAAGCTCAAAGTACGCCTGAATAAAACAGTAATAGTAATTCATATTTGAACAGTGACTTTACCTACTATTCGAGGGTTTTTTTGTTATTAAATCATCACTATAATCCTGTGAGCTAGGCAAGGTATTTCAGGTTCTTCAGAATCATAAATCAAATACTTTCACATAATTATAATACAAGAGAACAGACAAGGATTCCAGCCAAGATCTGCTTAAATTCCAACATATTGAAATTTTTTAAAGACCTTCTTATATGTTTAAAAGGGAGAGCAACAGAGTGAGAGGAAGCGTTTTTTCCTAACAACTCACTCCCAATGGCTGCAACCTCTAGACCCAGAAGCCAGGTGCCTGAAGTCCCGTCCTGACCTTCCACATGGGTGACAGGGGCTCAAGTATGTGGCCACCTTCCATTGCCTTCCTGGGTATGTTAGCAGGGAGCTGGAGCAGAAGTGGTGTAGCTGTGATTCGAACTCACACTCCAACACGGGATGCTGGTGTTGCAATGGCCACATAGCCCACTGTGCCACAATTCCAGCCCATCACTGACTATCGAGCCAAGCGAACAGCCACGTGCAAATTAACGGATAAGAGAAATTTATCAATATGAGATTATGACAATGAGTGGCAAAGTCAGTAGAATTAGGGACATCCACAGACCCAAGATGAGAGGAAAAAGGGAAAGAAAGGAGGAAGGAAAGGAAGAAAAAGGAAGAAAAAGGAAGGGGGTGCCGAGAGGGGCTTGTTTCTGATGAGTCCCGGCCATGGCTATGAGGATCCGAGCTGCAGATGTCCAGACCAGAGCGCCGGGTGCTCCACGGGTGCTGGGAAACTGCTGACCCAAGTGGTTGCGGCAGGGGAGCAAAGTTCAAGATTTGGTTTTGCAAAAGGTTCCTTTCAACCCCAGAATGCATATAAAATATACATATATATAGAGAGAGACAGTAATTCAAAATCTGAAAAAATGACTCCATCATCCTATTTTGTTTCCCATCTATCGCTTATCTGGGCTGCGACTGTACTGTGAGCTCTGAAAACAGCGTGGCTTTCTAGAAGAATTTACTGTGTAATTGTCTTCAAAATGAAATCCGCAGGGAAAATGAAGCTAGGAAGCGCTTCTCAACGCCGTCACTAGTGGCGAGCTCACTTTTTCAAAACCAAAAAAAAGTGTCAAACATGGATTTCCTTCAATTAAAAGTATAAAATACAAATCCCAGAAGGATTTTGGTTCAACTGGGATCTTAAAGATAAAGGCTGGGATGGTTCCCTGACAGTTTTCTCTTTCCTGTTCATTCCGTTGTTTGAGTTACTATTTAACCAGATCATGAAAAGCCTAAGCTGAGAAAAGAGGCAGAGTCATGTGTCACACTAGGTGTATACAGCTATTTATGTTTTCATTATAATCCCAATAGAACAGCAGTTTGTCCACTTTAATGGAAATGTCATACTGGATTTCAATGGACTTAGTACTGAATTAAATTTGGTCTTCAGGTAGATATACAAATAAAAAAACAGAACTTGCAGAGCAAAACTCCTAGAATTTTTAGTTACGCATTTGACTTGGAAGTAGTGTTTGTATTTCTTTTTAGGGGCAGAACTTGAAGGAAACACTTGCAGTTAAAGCTTCTGGGGAGAGGGTCCCCACAGTATTTATCCTAAATTCTCATCTCTGCATGGAGATGAATTCAGAGCACAGACATGGACAACTGCACGAATGGGAGCTGGATTTCTTTAAAGAGGCAGTGCCCACTCAGAGGTGGATGTAGGCAGCCCCGAGAAGAACCCTGTGCACCCCTTTTAGCCCCCCCTTCCTCTGTAGGGAGTGCTTCCCTAATTGAATATGCAAATAGAGTGGAGTCTGGGAGGCGTTCAGTGACTTGATGATTTCTGGGAAGGATTTATGTCGTCTCCACGTGGAGCTCAGCACACGGATGTTCATCACGGCCTCTTCTTCATGGTAGAGGGGCCCCGCTGCCTCGTGGGAAAGTGAGAGTACTGAATGGCGTGGAAGGAGTGGTTTTTGCAGTGTAGAACTAATGCTCAGAGGCTGTAGGGAACCTCTCAGCTCCTTGTCCCTCACTGTCTGCCGGCCTAGCCCAGGTCCAGGGAAAGTGTTATTTTTCTAAGTGTTGCCACATAAAAAAATTTGGGTCACGTGGGGTGTGTGCAAATTCTGGGTGCTCCTGTCATTGTGTTGGTAACTACAACAATTATCAAAGCCGGCAATGGAGTGCCTGGATCCTAGGCATTGTTATTTGATTTGTCACAGAACACATTGAGGCAAAGGTCTTCTGTCTCCTTCATAAAAATGCAGCAGCCAAGACTCCACCAGGAAAGTTACTTTCCTGGTGCATTCGTGGGTTTGGACTCAGGGACTGTGGTTCCTGAGCAGGACCCTCTGATGCCACGTTCCAGGGACTCCTGCTGTCATGAAATCAAACAGCACACGTGTGGCCAGACAGCTGGCAATGGAACAGACCTCTCACGTCTTCAGCACTGGGAAGCAGTGTTTGTATCGCTGGACACTGCGTATTCAAGTCCCCCTGGCACGTACACCAGCGGCTGGTGAAGCTGCTCTCTTCCTGTTCAACAATTAGCAAAAACCATGATGAATCCTAACTTCCCCTGCACCTGTAGCTCCACCAGTCAGCACGAGTGACTGCTCACCTACGCCAGGTACTGACAGTCGGCGGGTGGTGTGGCTTAGCTCCCACGTGCACGTCTCCTGATCTCAACAGCACAAGTCCGCTGTGGACCAGGCAGTCAGTGCTGGTTCAGATGTCTGATGACCTCCGAGGAAACATGAGGGAGTAGGACTGCAATTGTCCTTACTAAGGGTGAAGAGCCACTGGCAGTTGGCTGAATCATGTGTGTGTGTGTGCACATGTGTGTGTAGTGTGCATGAGTGTGTTTAATGCCTATCCTACTCCCTGGGAAGAGATATTGTCATTTACTTTTTGAGTTATCAAACTGCATGTGTCTGGGCCTTGGCAACATTTTTGGATCCAGGTTCCTGGGTGTTGTAGTGGTTAGGCAGATTGGAGAGCTGCGTGGCTGGTAAGAGTAGCTTTAGTTTTTCCACATTGAGAGTTTAAATTCAGCATCATGCTCAACTTTCGCATCATAAGCTAAAATTTAGCATTCAGGGATCGGGGACCAAGCCCATCAGCACACTGTTTCCCCCGCACACTTCATATCGAAACATATGCATCTCTACAAAGTTCAGTTATTCCTCCTTTTTTCCTGTCTTTCTTTCATCACACTTGCCTTTCTTCTTCAGGGCACAACAAGATGTGTGGTTGATTGCCTTAGTTTGAATTCTGGCTCCTCATTCATTAGTTAAGTGAACATATGACTGAATCTCTCCATGTCCACAATTATCCATGAAGATAATAAAAGATGCTACCAAGATGAGCTATTACAAGGATTAATGGGAAGTAATGCATGTTAAGCAATTAGAGCAGCATCTGGCACTGTTGTTATTATTATTAATTTAATATTAGGCTAATCTTACCAATGTACCTCGTATGTACTGAATGGCAAACGTATTCAAGCTGCAATCCTCTAATGATGAAAAACTGTAAAGATATGCACTACAGATGACAATCCATACCTGATCTGGAAGCCAGTTCACAGAAGAAGACAATCTCCACCTCACCCCCACACAGAGTCCAGGCAGCAGGGAAGGAGGCATTGCATCAGCACAGGAAGGAAGGAGCCGGCCAGACGCCGCACAAGCCTGAGGATGGCCCGTAGGGCTCTCTGGCTGCCAAAGAGCGTTACTCCCCAAGAAGTGAAGAACATCCCAGTGGCGATTCAGAGTTCATCGGGATGAGTCCCTAACTTTGTCAAGCTTGTTCTAAAGATTTGTCCAGCCAACTCACAGGAATCACGCACCACTATAGTATTGATTGCTCCGTGACTATTTTATAATTTACTTCCCATGAGTGGAACTGAACATCCTTTCATTTGATTGTTGATTTCACTCCTTGCCTATTTTGCTACTGGGCTATGCTTTCTCTACTTTTTGTTAAGATTCATTCTAATTATTTGAAAGCTAGAGTTACACACACACACACACACACACAGACAGAGAGAGAGAGAGAGGGAGAGAGTTATCTTCCATCTGCTGGTTCACTTCCCAAATGGCAGAAACAGCTGGCACATGGCCAGGCTGAAGCCAAGAGCCATGTCTTGCACACGGGTGCAGGTTTTGCACATGGATGTACAGGCCCACTTGGGCCATCTTCTGTTGTGTTCCCGGGAGCCTTAGTAGGGAGCTGGATCATAAGTGGTGAACTAATGCCCATATGGGATGCTGGCACCCCAGGCAGTGGCTTTAGAACTCTGACACAAAGCCAGCCCCAGCCTTTCTATGTTTTATTTGATGAACTCTTTGTTTAATAGATCCATTAAGCTTTTGACTATAAAGTAAATTAAAAATGTATAATGATTTTTTTTTTGACAGGCAGAGTGGACAGAGAGAGACAGAGAGAAAGGTCTTCCTTTGCCGTCGGTTCACCCCCACAGTGGCCGCTGCGGCCAGTGCACCGCGCTGATCCGAGGCCAGGAGCCAGGTGCTTCTCCTGGTCTCCCATGCGGGTGCAGGGCCCAAGGACTTGGGCCATCCTCCACTGCACTCCTGGGCCACAGCAGAGAGCTGGCCTGGAAGAGGAGCGACAGGGACAGAATCCGGCGCCAAGACCGGGACTAGAACCAGGGGTGCTGGCGCCTCAGGGGGAGGATTAGCACCCCGATTCTTACACAAATCAGGTCCCATTGGTGTGGTGATGAAATCCCTCTCCTTTAACTCTTAACTTAAGCTGACATTGATCAACAGCTGTGTTTCCACCCTGCTGTCTAGGAAGAGTGAAAGGACCAGTCTACTTTTTGCTCTTTCTTCCTATGTTTTACCCTCCTACATTCATTAAACCAACAACTTCTGCTCAGTCCAAAGAACAACTATTCTGTTTTATGGAATGAACTGTTGCCAATTCTATACCTAAGACAAAGCCAAATAAAGCTTTTAAAGAAATGTTGGTGGCATCCATGACTGCTTCTTCCTTCCGATGTCTGCCTTTTGGAGTGAAGCTGCCTGTCCCACGCGTGCTCCACCCCTGCAATTTGGAGCCTGTTGTCTGACACAACAGGTTCCCACCTTTGAAGAAGTTGCTTCAAGTTCCATTGCTTTCTGACTCAGATGCGATTGAGCTTCGGCTTTGGAGTGAATGCTGGGATGAATGCGTCTTGCACACGGGCTGGGGGCAGGGACTGAGCGCTGTGGATGGCTCTGTGCCTCCCTGGTAACTCTCGCGGCAAGGCTCTAACCGCAGTGAGCCCTATCTGGAGGTGGGGCCTTGAGGAAATGATTAGAGCTAAGCGAGATTCAAAGCAACTGGTGCGACAGGTCTGTGCCTTCCTCCGAGGAAGAGAGAAATCTCTTCCCTTCCACCACGCAAGGTCGTAGGAGCAGGCTGTCAGCACCAGCAGGTGCCTCCTCCACTTCAGACTCACCTGGCAGGCAGGCAGCAACCATTTCTCCTCCACTTACTGTCTGTCTTATTTTTGCAGGAAATGCGCTGCTACAAGGTCTTCTCAGGGAATACTTGCAGATGTCATGGTGTCCCTCTGATCATCAGTGCTGAGAAAAACAAGGAAAATCCAAAAGCGGTTTTGCCAATTATTTCCCTAATTTAGCAATATGACACACACACATTTGTGATAAAAAAAAAATCATTGTTCAGGGCTGGCTCCATGGCGCAATAGGCTAGTCCTCTGCCTGCCATGCTGGCATCCCATATAGGCGCCGGTTCTGGTCCTGGCTGCTCCTCTTCCAGTCCAGCTCTCTGCTGTGGCCTGGGAAAGCAGTAGAAGATGGCCCAAGTCCTTGGGCCCCTGCACCTGCATGGGAGACCTGGAAGAAGCTCCTGGCTCCTGGCTCCTGGCCTCGGATCGGCACAGTTCTGGCCATTGCGGCCACTTGGGGAGTGAACCAACGTAAGGAAGACCTTTTCCTCTGTCTCCTCACTGTCTGTAACTCTACCTCTCAAATAAATAAATAAAATCTTTAAAAAAAATCACTGTTCAACAAAATACATGCACATATGTACAGATTCCGCAAATAAGCTTCACTGGCTATAACTCACACCACCTTAAAGTTGTGCAGTCCAAGGGTCAGTCACACGGGACAGCCGTTTAGGAAGATGCTCCGTAAAAGGGACCGTGGAAGCAGTGCTGGGTAAGGACAACCACGGACAGCGTCCACGGACTCGCAGGGTCGGATTTTCTGTCTCTTTGTATTACATTAAATATACATAAATGTAACTGCTAAAATAAATACAAATGTGTCAATATCGGCATAACATATAACAAAATAAACGCAATTTTTAAAAGTTGGAACTAAAAACTGAAGGCACTGCACTCAATGCACAAAGTTTTTCTTCTAATTTGTGATTTGAGGTAAGCACATTTAGCCAATGTTTCTACAGCCTGTTTTGGCTTGTATTTATGAGCTAGAGACAGTGAACAAGAAGATAGAGAAGCACTAATGAAAACGGAGGTGACAGTGGATGAACAGGGAACTATGGGCCAGGTGTACACAGTGACAGCCTGAAGCAGGGCCTTGGATGGGTCTTTTGTTCATGAACTAGTAGGGTGCTTACTTTCTGCTTGTACAATTGCACTAACTGACCCTTTTCTACCCTACTATGGTACGTCTGCAATATTTGTAATAGGGATTATTTTATCTTTGACAGGAACTAAATATTGTGTCTGGCATTGAAGTAATTTTAGACCTAATGAAGAGGCCAAGCTCAGTGCTGACCTGAGTGGGTGTCCTTGGGGAGTGAGGCAGAGGGGCCGTTTCTGAGTGGCATCACCAGCTCGTGCCAGTCCCACCTCCTGGTGCAGCAGCCGGAGAGGCAGGCGCTCCAGTGCCCCCTTCCCAGCCCAGGAAGCTCGCCTGGCTCAAACCCCCGGATGCGAGGCGGCTGGACAGCCCCTGCTGTGTGCACTGCACTGGGAGTTTCAGGCACAGCCGAGATGAGGCAGATGGGGACAGGGCTCACAGGGCCTGGAGCAGGAGCTCTGCAGTCATTGGCTACCAGCGCACCAACTGCCCACATGCTCAGGTCTGGGGCTCTGCCTTCGGGCTAACAGCATATCTGAACTGCTTCAGCTTCAATTGTAGACAACAGTCAGAAGCTTTAATGGGAATCTAAAATAGTCATAAAATTCAAATTGCTTACTGTGTGATAAATAAAACAACATTTTAAACAGCAGTGTAAAGCAATGACACATGACACATGCAACGGTGTAGTTGAGGTCATGATAGCTACACTCGGTGAAAGAAATCCAACAGAAATATCCTTATTGTGTGCTTTTTAAATTCTAGAAAATGCTAGCTCTTCTACAGTGATGAAAGCAGTGGTTTCTGGGGATGGTGTTGGCCTTGACTAGAGGAATGAGGATTTTCTGAGTGACAGATGTGCTCACTGTTTGGTCGTAGCGATGGTTTTGTCATGGATGCAAGTCTATGTCAATGTTTATGGATGTGTACAAATTAAAGATAATAAATAAGTATGTAACCAATATGTATGTACACCAGTTATACGCCCACATGTGCCAGTATGTGCACCAGTTATAGTTCAATAATACTATAAATAACATTCTTGTATCTCTTTATTTTAACATAATAACTCAGGAAAAATATATGGTACCAAATTAGCAATGATTTATCTAAGATCATATTACAAGAGTGTCTGTGTACCAGAGAGTAGTCAAGACAAAACCGTAACATTCTTTCACGCACTTTGCCACAAGAGGCCTCCCATCTTCTGGCGTCGGTAGAGGAAGGTGGTGGAGGTCAAACCCTGCGGCATGCGTTCCAGGAACGAAGACGGCTCTGAGACACCGGGCCCAGCCTGAGCTGCCAGGACACCAATGAAGCAGATGCACAGACAGCGAATGTCTGGGAAACCACAGGGCCCTTGCCATGGCTTTGCAAGGAGAAAATGATGGTGATTTTTTTTAAATAGCAAAAACAGTAATAAAAGACGTTCTTCTTTCTTCTTGTAATGGGTTCCACCTCTGTTTTAATTATACCCAGCATACATTTGCTTCTGCCTTTCATTTGTAATTGCTACACACACACACACACACACACACACACACAGAGTTTAGCTTGGTTCAAAGTGGCTCTAACACATTCTAATTATTTCAAATGTCAGAGCAATTCTATCTCGTGTCTTGTTTCCCCATCTTAGAAAATCAGAGTATGTCAGCAGTTCTGTTTAAGTCAAACAATGAGTGAAATGCTCATGAAATTCTCTTAGAAGTAAATATATTTTGAGGGTGCAATTATTGCAAAGTGTATGTTCCTCCTGGGATTTTAATTTCCTGAATACACTGTGAATTCCAGGCTGACAGGCAGGCAAGAAAGGACAGGAGAGGCATCACGTTTTATGTTCATCTCTGCGAGGCTGAGCTTGCACTGAACGGAGAGCCTCGTTCTCACCCTGCACGCGGGCAGCGACCTCCAGTCCTCGGAGGGGCGGGCCATCCTCAGAAGGTGTGGCCGATGATGTCTATCAGAACAATCCCGAATCCTAAGAACCTGGGCATGAGTTTGTGTTCCACTAAGTGTTAGTCATAAAAGAAAATATTCTATACATTCCTCGGAGACTCATTTTCATAAATTTAATAACAGAAAACTCCTACTTTGTTTAGAATACACGGGCGTTGCAGGAGAGGTGCACTAAGGTGTGGGAGCCATCACTCCCTCCCCTCTGTGGTCCCCCCTCCTGCCCACGGATGAAGGTGCAGTTCTCCTGGCGCGGGACTGGCCGGGCTGGTCCTGGGCGTGAAGACCAAGTCACCCCTCCCTCCGGAGCTCCCGTCACAGCTGAGGGAGGGAGTCCTGTCCCTCAGATGAGGTGAGGCTGCCTATGACCTTCTCTTTGGGACTGCAGGCTGCCCGGGCTTGCGGAACGACAAGAAGACACCGGACCACACAGGAAAGCAGAGCAACGCTGCTCCAGCTGAGCCCGGGTCCCATTTCTGCGGAGCGCAGAGGTCCGCTGAGACGCGGGTCTGAGACGCGGATCTGAGGACAGGAAGCGAGACCTCAAATTCTGAGTCACCCCAGTGTAGAAGGCGGCATCAGACTGAGTGCAGAACTTCACGTTGCAAACACGTTAGTAAGATGCCTGCGCCCTCAGTTGTTCAGTTTCTTTCTAGACGGATTCTGAATTGGAAGGGTTGCGGTTGTGAACTTTGTGACTTTTCGGTGGTGTGAAAGCCGTCCCCACCCAGGAGAAACCTTGCCAGGAAACTGGAGCCTGTCTTTCCCGTGCCAGTGCATGGGGTCCCACCCGCCCTGGTGATGCTGTGTCTCCTGGGGTGACGGGAAACGACTGATGTCCTCCAGGGTGCCGCCTGCCAGGCCACGGGCACGCAGTGTATGTTCCACTCATGATATTTTTAACGCGGTTTGGCCTTATCAGGACATAAACTCATTGTCAGTCAAGGAGCATCCTGCACTGTCACTGTAATAAATTGCATGTTTTACTTAAGTCAGTTTTATTTAGGCTTTTGATCAAAAATTTCCAGTAAATAAATGTGGTTTCCAATGTCTACCGAAACATCTTTCATGTAGTAAGTGGATTAATGTGATGCTAAGCATCCTTTCACCACCATGATGAATAAATTAAAGTTGACTGTCCATGCTGTACCTACTCCATTGCACAAAGTGGACCCCAGACCAGACTCAGCCCGCAAGTTGAGACCAATGATGTCATACACAGCTGCAGGTCATGAACATTTTTGTTCCGTACAGAATGAGGCTGTCAGGGAAAAGGGGTGAGCTGCCCGAGACGACCTGAAAACGGCGGGGGTTTTTATGTTGTTGGTTGGTGGACGGGCAGAGGAAGGGGTTCTTCTGTAAGTGCGGGTGGCAGGGGCAAGCTTTGATCTCCCCTGGCGACCGAGGACAGGGCACCTGGACATCTTTCCAGCCTGCACTGCTGTGAGGCAGAATGGGATGGTGGCCTGGGACTTAAAGATGCTGTCAGCCAATCTCAAAGAAGCAGCTGGGCCTCTTCTGGAACAATCCACTTCCCGGAGTGACAAGCTCTCCCGCAGGTGTCCGGTCACAGGAGGCTTGTCCGGAACGGTGACCAACACCAAGTGGTTGTCCAGTGAAGACTTTCAGCCACAGCAGGTGTCTGTCCTTCAGCTGCCGCTCTAACAGGTTGAAAGGTCCTGAGCCCATCATCTCCGTTTCAAGTTCCTGGGCACAAACCCGAGCAGTCAGAGCACTGGTCACGTTCGATCCTTCAGTGCAGATGCGTTAGCGGGAGGGGAGGGAGTAGACGTCTAGCAACGTCTGAGAGTCGTTAGCGTAGGCTGCTCTGGAGCTCTCCAGTTTTAGCGGGTTTTACACTTGCACATGTTGTTATGTATGTGAGAGCGAGTGGGTCAAACGTAGCAATGAGATGTGAGCAGCATACAATCAGAGCGCACAGGATGGTTCTGGTCCAGCTGTGGGTATTAGAAAGGGCTCGAGAGGACGTGATGTGTAGTCGGCCACTAAAGAAGACCAGGAACTTCTTCCCATCACACAGAATTGTGATAAAATGTGACACAGATTGAAACCAAGATCATGTATCTGGAAAATAAGGTAATAGAGAACTTTTGATAAAAAATAGAGAGAGAAAAATTACAAATGATTGATAGCAAATTTTCAAGAAAAGAATTGAGGAAATTAAACATACAAATTGAGTTACAACATGTGGAAATCCAGGTAAGGATGCTAGTCTGGGAAGCAGGGCGGTGAGCTGAGTGAGGAGGGAGACTCTGATGCGACAGGCCTGTGCCCTGGAGCCCGAGATGATAGGGCCTGACTTCTGCCTGCGTTACCTCCTATGTCTGCCTTTTCCAGCACCAGACAGCCTGACAGCACAGCAGAAGAAGATGGAGGTCAAGCACTTGGGCCACCTCCTGCCACTCTCTCAGGACATCAGCAGGGAGCTGGGTCAGAAGGAAGTAGAGCAGCTGGAACGCAAACTGGCACCCATATGGGATACCAGCATTGCAGACAGCAGCATCGCCTGCTGCACCACAGCACCAAACCTGTAAAACTCTTGTGAAAATAAGCGTTTCTTCTAGGGAGTATCCATGGAAAAGACAGATATCAAAAGCCACTGAAGTCGTTCATGGCTGTAGCATCGCATCATGGGGTAGGTGGGGGTGGGGCTGGCTGCCTGCCATGTGCCAGGTGGAAAGTTCAGGGATTATCCATCAGGCACAGGTGCAATGAGGAGCAATCCAAGCCACAGAGAACTGAAATACAGGTATGAGCAAGTCTGCAAACAGCGACTGGCAGGTAACAAGAGTTCATCAATTTTTTTTATTACTACAACAAAATGCCCTGCGGCAACGCATTTTATAAATAAAGGAGGTTGACTATGGCTCCTGGTTTTGGAGGTCCACAGTCTCAGGTCAGATGGGCCACTGCTCCAGCACCTGGCAGAGGCCAGGGGCTAGGGAGGTGCGTGGCAAGCGACAGTGGCTTGTTCATGTGCCTGTCTAAGTGGCCTCTAAGAAACCACCAGGATCCCATGGAGGGGGCTCCACCTCAGGACCTCTGAGAAGCCCCACCTCCAAGCTTCATCCCTGGACTGAATGTCCACCCTCTTGACCCGTCAACATCCGATGCTGGAGCAAGCCTTTAACATTTAATAGCCGGGCTAACATTCACACCACGGCAGGGACGGAGAAGTTCTGGGTGCGCACAGCGAGGATGGAGGGGAGGGAGGGGGAAGGGAGGGGACACCAGACAGCCAAAATCTTACAAGTACTCACCACCCCCTCCACTGAGGGCTGGCGCTGTTGTGGTGATGAAGCCACACACAAGAAACGGATCCTGAAGTTTGAAGTCATGCAACCACTGATGTATGTGCAACTGGAGACACACTCCCATCCATGCCTCACCCTGAGCCATGCTGTTATCTGCACTGCAGGGGTCAGTACACTCAGACCTGGTGGGCGTGGGGACCAGCATCCCCTAGGAGTGCAGGTTCAAGTCCCTGCCCATCTACTTCCACTCAAGCTCCCTGCTTAGAGCACCTGGAACCGCAGTGGAATATGGCCACGTACTTGGGTCCTGCCCCTACAAAGGAGTTCCAGCCCCTGCTGTTGCAGCCACTGGGGGAGTGAACCAGCAGCTGGAAGATATTTCTCTCTCTCTCTCTCCCTCCCTCCCTCCCTCCCTCCCTCTCCATAACTCTACTTTTCAAATAACTGAATGAATCTTTAGAGGGTTACATTTAACACACTCAAGTGAGGCCACAGGCTGTGATGTGTGTCAGCTGTGGGCCAGCGTTTTATCCCTGTTTCTGCCTCCCCAGCAACGCTCTTTCTCTTCCGAATGGAAAACAAAAGCATTCGTTGCTGATCTCATGCCTA
This sequence comes from Oryctolagus cuniculus, assembly GCF_051225735.1. Classification (NCBI taxonomy): domain Eukaryota; kingdom Metazoa; phylum Chordata; class Mammalia; order Lagomorpha; family Leporidae; genus Oryctolagus; species Oryctolagus cuniculus. The sequence goes on from NC_142882.1 coordinate 93,036,230, forward strand.
AAGATGGTGCATTTCAAGGAGTTAAAACAAGAATCAAAAATAAGTATCGGGGTAGATACATTTCAGAGACAACAATGTGGTAAATAACGAGAAATAAGGGGCCAGTGCGCTGGCATAGTGGGTAAAGCTGCCACCTGCAGTGCTGGAATCCCATATGGGTGCCAGTTCGAGACCTGACTGCTCCACTTCTGATCCAGCTCTCTGTATGGCCTGGGAAAGCAGTGGAAGATGCCCCAAGTGCTTGGGCTCCTGCACCTGTGTGGGAGACCCGGAAGAAGCTCTTGTCTCCTGGCTTTGGATCGGTGCAGCTCTGGCCATTGCAGCCAAATGGGGAGTGAACCAGTGGATGGAAGACCTCTCTCTCTCTCTCTCTCTCTCCCTCTACCTCTCCTTCTCTCTCTGTGTAACTCTTTCAAGTAAATGAATAAATCTTTAAATAAATAAAGAGAAATCATGTTCTCAGAACTTGAACTGACAAACATGAAGACAATCAGAGACGATGCAGTGAGAATATCAATTAGAGGAGTAATTGAGGAGGAGGAAGCATCACAGTGCGAGAGACCTGGGACGCAGATTTCTGGAAGGTTCCCGTCCTGCAGCCACGCGGGGCCGAGGGCTCGGACCCCGCAGTTCCCCGCAAGAGGCCCCCGTGGAGGAAACCGCGAGCCCCAAGTGCGTGTCTGTGTCACCGGCCCCAGGCTCTCCAGCTTGGACTCGGCGCGAGTCGCGGTGCCCGAGGACCAGACGTCCTCACTCGCAGGGTCGCCGTGTTCTGAGGTTTCCTCACAGGGTGCGCTCGCGGCGCGTCCACGTCTACACCCGCATGTGACAACGCGTGTAGCCTGCAGATTACGTGACCTCACGTGGCTTCGGTTAGGGAGCCATGTCGTTCCCTTCAGGCTGCCAGCGAACGGAGGTTGCGGCGTGACGTCACGGTGACCCTTACTGCAGGCGCAGTGACGTAATACGGTCGTGCTCTGGGTGACGCCAGCGTCCCGAGCTCCTCACAGGAGCAGGGTCCCCGGGCACTGTCAGGAGACCCCGCCCACACCCACCCCGGGTTCTCCTCGCGTGGGAGCTGGGGCCATTCTGCTTGGCCGTTCCCTTCGTGTGACATCACAATGCACGTGTTGGCAGGTGCTCTGCGACAGTTCCACGCACGCAGCGGGTCGTCGTGGAGCAGGCCCGTCTGCATTTCCACCGCATTGACCGCTCATTTCCTCGTGAACGCCTCTCCCGGGGGACCGCCCTGTGCCCGCCCTGTGCACACCGGCGCCCGGGCCGGATCCCCAGCACCCCTGCAGCGGGCGGTGATCCTAGAACTCGGCCCTCAGCAGGAGCTGCGGACAGAGCGCTCCCCAACGCAGGCTCGGCTCGCACCCAGGCCCCGGACACAAGGAGGAGGCGGGGGCATTTCGGGTTTGTCACTGCGCCTGACTCCAGGCTCCTTGCTTGGGTCACGAGCCCGGGACGCGCTTCTGCTTGTTGGAAATTCTCTAAACATCCTCCTTCGTCAGCTTTCCCGTCTCTGGCTCAAGAGTGTTCCAGTCAGATGCTTACGCTTCTGCAATTTGGGGGAAAAAATAACAGACATCTAAAAATATTAGTTTGTGATTAAATTCGCAAAAATAAAAATAGCTGAAAGAGTACACCAGTACACCCAAGGGCATTTCTTTTTTTCTGACGCACGGTGTGAGATTTCTTCTGAGTTTGGGGTCATTCCAGGAGCTGGAGAGCAAGTGACACCACTGCTGTGGCTGTACCCACACCTCTGTCCAGTCACTGCCATTGTGGCTGTACCCACACCTCTGTCCAGTCACCGCCGCCATGGCCGCACCTGCACCTCTGTCCAGTCACTGCCACTCTGGCTGTACCCACACCTCTGTCCAGTCACTGCCGCTGTGGCTGTACCCACACCTCTGTCCAGTCACTGCCGCTGTGGCTGTACCCACACCTCTGTCCAGTCACTGCCGCTGTGGCTGTACCCACACCTCTGTCCAGTCACTGCCGCTGTGGCCACACCCATGCCTCTGTCCAGTCACCACCACTGTGGCTACACCTGCACCTCTGTCCAGTCACTGCCGCTGTGGCCGCACCCATGCCTCTGTCCAGTCACCGCTGCCGTGGCTGTACCCATGCCTCTGTCCACAGTCACTGCCACTGTGGCTGTACCCACACCTCTGTCCACAGTCACCGCCGCTGTGGCTGTACCCACGTCTCTGTCCAGTCACCGCTGCCGTGGCTGTACCCATGCCTCTGTCCACAGTCACTGCCACTGTGGCTGTACCCACACCTCTGTCCAGTCACTGCCGCTGTGGCCACACCCATGCCTCTGTCCAGTCACCACCACTGTGGCTACACCTGCACCTCTGTCCAGTCACTGCCGCTGTGGCCGCACCCATGCCTCTGTCCAGTCACCGCCACCGTGGCTGTACCCACACCTCTGTCCACAGTCACCACCACTGTGGCTGCACCCACACCTCTGTCCAGTCACTGCCCCCGTGGCTGTACCCACACCTCTGTCCACACTTGGAAAGAGCAACACGCACCTTCTCCCTCTGAGACACCAGTGAGCAAATAAATAAAAAGAAACAAATTTTTGTAAACATTTGTTTTTCTTGCTCTGAAACTTGTTGTGTTTCAGATTTACATTACTTTTTTTTTTTTAATTATTTCCTCTGGTTGTGTTTCAAAGTGAAGCAAATCTTGCTTTCTGTGACTAAAATATTTTATTGATTTGTGTGCTTCTCTGTTTTTATAAACTGCAATTGAAAAATCTATAATGGGATAATTACTATCTAATAAAGTAATTAATTAAAATAATGATAAAGATTAAAAATTCAGAATTAGTCTCAGACCCTGTTAACCTTCTGTTGCATTTAATTCTCCAGCTGAGACGGCCAAGACAGAGACCACCGAAGTAAACCTCAGTTCTCTGGGATTTTGACTGTTTAGGAAGGAGATGGGGTGCAACTTACAGAAACCACATCACGATTCGTTTCTTTAGTTGTCTTGTGGAATATTCTGAGATATTAGAAAGATGAAAGTAGAAAGGAGAAGTAAAGTGGAACTATTCTGGAGCAGTGTCAAAGACAGGTAACTATTGAGGAGAGTTTTCACGGACAGGAAAGGTTTCATTCCGAGGAAGCGAGGGGCGGGGAGTGGGAAGCCGAGGGATCCCAGAGTGCTCTGCTGCTGTCCGGCAGGGAACGTGGTGTGGCCGGCCAGTTCCTTTGATGTCTGCCTTGGTGTTCCTAAGGGAAGCAAGTTGGAGGAAGAGGAAGAGGATTGCATCCATCAGTGCATTCGTTTCCCGGCCACTCACTAGAGCACTCCCATGACCAGCTCCGCCCCTTGGTTCCAGAGGAGGATGCATTTATGTTCCACAGTTTTCATTTATTTATTTGCAAGCCTAAGCATCATTCCATCTTGAAAGCTGCAAACTGAGCACAGCTGCGTGTGTTTTCTAAAGTTAAATGAATTCAGATGTGTTAACCAGTTACAGGAGGCAGCGGAAGGCACGCTTCCCAACAGCTCGCTTTTGAGTGTTCTCACGTCTTCGCTGGTGGAGACGGAGCCTGCCGCAGCGGGCAGCAGCCAGGGAGCCAGGGAGCCACGCTCTGAAGCTGGTCCTGGTGGGGAGGGGATTTTTCTCCTGCAGGCAGCCAGAATGAAGGGAGTCTCAGCAACCGCAACAGAAAGTCCCAAGTCCTGGTCCTGTGTCACCGATGAATTCACAAGTCGTGGTCCTGTGTGACCGAGAATTCGCGGGGAGTAGAGGAACACTGTCCAGGATAAGGCAGGAGAGATGTTTTCAGGCAAACACCACTGAGGTTTCTGCAGCTCTTCCTTTATGTCTAGACATACATTTCACATCTTGACTTAAAAACACTGCAGGATTCCCTTGTCCTTTTAATTTTAACTGAAATGTGTTAAGTCCGTACACTTGGACAACATAAGTGACTGACCTGTCTTGGATGGCTGGCTGTGCATACTGCTGCTGTCCTCTGTACCTCTAACAGATATTTAACATTTACCTTTAAAATCTTTTTTAAAAAAGATTAATTTATTTGAAAGGCAGAATTACAGTGAAGTGACACCCTGACAGCAGGGGCTGGATTTTATAGACAGAGCAGACCCCACCTTGAACAAGAAAAAGCACCCCCACGGTGAGACTAGGGTTTAAAAAGACAGACAATGGCAACGCACCACGTGCTGCTTAACAGGGCATGGAAATCCCCTGGCAGAATCACTCAAGCTTGGACAGATGGGCTTCACCTGGACCAGCGTCCACTATGATCTGTGTGTGTCCATATATGATTTAGGTCAGTACCTGGGCTAATGTCCACTGTGATCTGTGTGTGTCCATATGTGATTTAGGTCAGTACCTGGGCTAATGTCCACTATGATCTGTGTGTGTTCGTATGTGATTTAGGTCAGTACCAGGACTAACATCATGATTATGATCTTTTTATGTCCCACATGTTATTTAGGTCAGTTCTGGGCTAACGTCCACCATGGTCTGTGTGTCCCGCATGTGACTTAGGTCAGTAACTGGGCTAGCGTCCACTATGACCTGTGTGTGTCCACGTGTGATTTAGGTCAGTTCTGGGCTAGCGTCCACTATGACCTGTGTGTGTCCATGTGTGATTTAGGTCAGTACCTAACATAGGCTCTAGTCAGCTTGATCCTAGTGACCACGGATCCCCCCTCTCCTCCTTGTGGTTTTTGCCTTTATAAACCCTGTTGCTCTGAGCTTCAGCGTTGAGAGTTCTTTAGAGCATGAGCCTGCTCTTGACCACCCACTTAATAAAGGACGCATTCCAAACTTTGAGTGGGGGGCACTTCTCTGTGACTCGCTTTGGGCATATCAACAGCAGGAGATGGGGGGAGGGCCTACAGAGAGAGAGAGAGAAAGAGAGATCTTCCATCCGCTGGTTCATTCCCCAGATGGTCACAATAGATGGTTCTGGGCCAAGCCAAAGCCAGGAGCTTCATCTGGGTCTCCCACATGGGTGCAGGGGCCAAGCACTTGGGCATCTTCCACTGCTTTCCCAGGCACATCGGCAGGGAGCTGGTTCAGAAGTGGAGCAGCTGGGACGTGAACCAGCACGCATATGGATGCTGGTGCTACAGGCAGCAGCTTAGCCTGCTGTGCCACAAGGCTGGCCCCTCACCAATCAAATCTTAAAATTTCAATGCATGAATCAGAATTCTAAAAAAAATTCAGTTAATGGCAACTTTTTCTTGGAAGTTGTTTTATTTAGCTTACGTCCACTTGAAAGCGGTCTTGACTGAATGTACACCCTGTTTACCCATATCTCTAGAGGGACACAGATGAACATAAATAAAGCGAAAAAGATGTAGAAGCTAGCACTTCACAAGCAGATGCCTGACTCTTTCTTCCATTCCCTGGACTATTGGTCTGTCATGTTCCTTTATTACTCTCCAGATTATTACAAAACACTCTTAAAAAATATGATTGATTGATTGATTGATTGACCAGAAAGGCAGAGTGAAGGGGGAGGACAGAGCGACAGGCGGCTGCGTGACCAGGGCTGGGCCAGGCCGCAGCCAGGAGTCTGGAGCTCCATCAGAGTCTCCACGTGGCCCACGCTTGTGCCACCTGCTGCTGCCTCCTTAGGTGCATTAGCAGGGAGCTGGGCCAGAAGCGGAGCTGCTGGGACTGGAGCCAGTGCTCCAGCAGGGGCTGCCGGCCTCAAAACGGTGGCTTCACCTGCTGTGCCACACTGGCGGGCCCCAAAGTATTCCTGATGGCTCTGCTAGAACTAGGCCCGGCGTGCTCCCCAGCAGCCGGCTCCGTTCTCAGAAACTCAGGCAGGCCCCTGTCACTTCACCTTCCTCTTCCTCCAGGGAACCCGCTTCCCCAGCCTGTCCGCAGTCTCTGCGTGGAACACTCACGGTGGTTTCACCACCAGGGCCGCGCACCCTCCTGAGAGGGGTTCCTGCGCATGTCCTGTCCCGCGTAGCGTCTGTGGATTCACTCCAACCAAGCCTTTGCTTTTCACCTCTTTCCACGTAAGTCCAGCTCAAAACCTGTGGTTCTCCTGGAGTTTACTGATTTGCTTTTCCCCCAGCGCAGGTCTCTGTTCTGGACACTCGGAAGCTGTCTCTGGCGGCTCAATCTCGGGGAAATGCTGCCCGTGGCTCTCAGGCCAAGGGTGAGCTCTGTGTGGTGCAGGCCGCCCTGGAGACTGAGCTGCGCTCCTGTTGCTCCGCCTGGAGCTCTGCCCAGGAGTCTGCCGCTGGCTCGAATCCCTCTACCCCGTGCTCCTCTGGGTGCAGGTGTGGCCCTATCTCCTCTGTTCCTCTACATTTCAGTTTTTAACTAAAAAGAACGATAGCCAGTTGGGTAACTCAAAGCCATCTGAAAGAACTAAAGGAGGATTGTCCCGGTTGCCCCTCTTCCAGGCCAGCTCTCTGCTGTGGCCAGGGAGTGCAGTGGAGGATGGCCCAGGTGCTTGGGCCCTGCACCCCATGGGAGACCAGGAAAAGCACCTGGCTCCTGGCTCCTGCCACCGGATCAGCGCGGTGTGCCGGCTGCGGCGGCCATTGGAGGGTGAACCAACGGCAAAGGAAGACCTTTCTCTCTGTCTCTCTCTCTCACTGTCCACTCTGCCTGTCAAAAAAAAAAAAGAACTAAAGGAGAGGAAGAGGATGACCGGAGAGTGTCACGCGCTGCAGGGACCACACAGCAGGGAGAGCGTCCTGGGCTGCACAGCTCTCACCAGCAGAGTTTCATTGGAGGGCGCTGGAAAGAAGACCCAGCTGACAGAATAGCAGGGCTCGGGAGGGTGGCAGCGCGCACGGCAGTCAGACCAGCAAGGGGCTTGGTGTGCAGTGGCCGGGAGCTGGGACAGCTGAGGGGTGGGAGGACATGAGGGGGACTTGGGCTCTGCAGGGGCCTCGAATCCACGCCTCTGCAGGTACCGAGGCAGCAGTGCAGCCTTGCTTACCTACAAGTCAGATAATGAGTGGCTTCGGATTCATTCTCTCAGTTCTGTGTGAAATATTAAACATACTGAGATATGTTAGAGGACCTTAGACACTCAGAAAATACTAGAAATATTTAAACACCCAGATAAATATACAGGCATAGAATAAATGATGTATTAAAAATAATATACTAGGCCCTCTGTATCAGAAAGAAGGTAATGAGGTGAAAATTGAAGTTTGCTTTATGCAAATGTGTGATCATTAACATAAAATATCTGCCTTGCCTTCCTTCAGAGTGTTTTCAAACTATGCGTTTAAATATAATTCATCAGTTGTAACCTTTGGGAAAGAACTAGTATATGTCTCAGTGGATTCCGCTTCCCACACAAAAGCTGGATGTCTCTGCAATGCTGAGTTTGAGACAAACTGTAGGGTTAAATTGCCCTGTATTAAGACAGCGGAGACATTGTTTGAGGTTGACTTTTTTTCAAACTTGAGATCAGCAGTGTCCATCACTTTAGGTGCCAGAGACTCATGGGTTGAAGCGGGAGGCTCTCTGGTCAGACCGTGCCACGACTTCTCAAAGGCTCCTCCCTGTCGGATGCGAGTGGTGCCGCCCTGGAAGGGCCCACAGCCGGTGCTGAGATGGCGAATAAAGCGCACCACAGCAGCCGAGCACACAGAGGCCACAGAGCCAGGAGGACGATGTTGGGGTTGGTGATGACCGGGCGGCGCGTCCTTCCCCCAGGTCCCAGCCCCGCCTGAGGACCACACGAGTTCTTCTTGGGAAATGCTCAGCACACCCTGTAGCTTACAACGTGAAGTCCACGTGACAAACCCCGAGCTGACAAGTCAGGGTCGTGGCTCGGACTCCTCCAGCTCCGCATGGGTCACCCTGACAGCCTAAGAAAAACAGCTTCTAGGGACAAGCGCTGAAGTGCAGTGGGCTAAGGCCCCTGCCTGCAGTGCCGGCATCCCATGCAGGCACCGGGTCTAGTCCTGGCTGCTCCTCTTCCGATCCAGCTCTCTGCCGTGGCCTGGGAAAGCAGTGGAAGATGCCCAAGTCCTTGGGCCCCTGCGCCCACATAGGAGACCCAGAAGAAGCTCCAGGCTCCTGGCTTCTCGTAGTTGTGGTCATTTGGGGAGTAAACCAGTGGAATGGAAGACCTCTCTCTCTCTCTCTCTCTCTCTCTGGCTCTACCTCTCTGTATCTCTGTCTTTCAATTAAATAAAATAATTCTTTAAAGAAAAAGAAAAACAGCTTCTAAAAGCAGTCTTTGATGCAGGCTCTTCCAATTGGCCCAGTGAGTCCATAATCACCAAAGATGAAACTGACCGCACACCCAAATATTAACACTTGTGCCACCCAGGATCTGCAGCAAGAATAAAGCCGGGACACAGAACCAAGCCTACCCCGTCCACAGAATGGAGTCTACACTTCCTTCCTGATCTTAGATAATCCAGGATGTTTGTGACATCCCAGGTCAGAGGGGAGCCATTCTCTGCTACATAAGGAGCTCTTGTGAGCCCGTTCTCAAGTGCTTTGTTCATGACCCTCATCTTTGCAAATCCATCCAGAGGTAATACAACTCAAACATCCCAGAGAAAAAAATAGAGGACATACAGGCTACCTGCGAGGTCTAGCTCCCAGAAGGGAAAGAGATGGGAGAAGACCATGAGTGGTGTTTTCTCTGGATCACGTCATTCCAGATAAGGAAGTCATCACTCAGCAGTTTATGGGGAAGACAAATCGGTCACCCTCTCAGCCTGATTCTGGCCTGGGGACCAGGTGCCTGGTGGCACGCTCCTCTGTGAGTCTGGGGCTCAGACTCAGTCAATCCCACCAAAAAACCCAGAATTTCAGCAAATGGAGGTATAGATCACTACAAACGCATTGCATAATTGCTAAGACGTGAGAAAACCATACACGTGTATGCGCACAAACTCTTGAAAAAAATTTCAACAAATTTAAAGCAAGTTTTATCCAAAGAAACACATCTCTAGAAAGACAGCACAACATAAGGTTGAGAAAGGGTCCCAGAATTGATAGGCACAGCCAAAGGAGGGCAAGACACTCGCTGGACAACAGGAACTTGGCGAGCGAAGCTCCGCACCAGGCGCTGGAACAGCGCACCAGGCTCGGCCTCACACCAGAGGCGAGGCCACATTCCTCGGAGCTCATAGCTTGTGGGATCAAGGAGGGGTGTCACTGCAGTGCAGCTTAGCCGTTTATTTACCACTGTTTTTATTCATTTCGGGCACTAATTATGCCTTTGGCCCCATGCTTTTTGCAGGGAGCTGATGTCCGTTGCTGTTGTTTGTTGGGCATCCAATCTTTAGGATGAGAAGGACTGAAAATCAAACGCAGAAGTGAAATCAAAATTGAGGTGATTCTTAGGCAGGAAATAGACGCCGTTCCATGGAATGGCGCCTCCTTGTGACTTGATGTGAGAGAGCATGGGCCTAGGTGGAGGGGTAGAGAGAGGCTACCCATGCAGGCAGAGAACAGGACGCAGAAACACTGCTGTGGCGAGTGTGAGTTGAGGAGGTACGAAGGCCAGGAACCATCGAGCCACAGGAGAGCTGTCAGGATGCCAGCACTGTGCCCGCTACAGAGGAAGCTCACAGGCCAGGGAGAGCAGGAGAACCCGGCTTCCCTCTGCTTTCCGGGTGCACGTGTGGCCAGGGGTGCAGCCGTGACTATGACGTGGTGTATCAGGGAAGGGGAAGGGGCGCGTTCCGGAACCTCCCCTCCGACAAGGGCTGCCTCTCTCACGACCTTTGTGCCGCCTTCTCCCGTTTCCTTCCTTCTGCTTGCAACGTGAATGTCATGGATTCATAGATGAGGACCATGTCCTAGGGGTGCCAGACTGGAGACCCTGGAGAAGCCCGGACTCCACGGGGCTTCAGGAGCAAAGGCACCCCCTGCTGCTGCCTACGGGCCTCTGTGCTCCTCCGTAAGAGAGAAGGAAGCCCCTGTGCTGTTTAAATCACTGGTGGGAGAGGTTCCTGTCTCTCTTGGCTACACTCAATCATAGCGAATGTAGCAGCTGATGCAGATCTTGTGGCAGTGTAAGTCACAGTGCAAAGAGTTGGTCAGTTTTTTTTCTTATCTGACTCTGCAGGATGTTTGGAAAGGGATTAACGAAAATAAAATCCCACAAACGTGTGTTGATTGGGTTTTACACATGGGAAAGCATAGAATTGAAAAAGATGTTTTATCATGGAAACATATGCACCCCCAACACACCAAACCGCACGTGTGCCAGCTAAAATTCCAACACTTCAATGTAATTATCACCATGCAAGAAAATGCAATCAGTAAGCCTAAGTACGTGTAGATCAGTGATATTTCAATGATCAAATAGAGATGTCCAGAGGACTACTACTGTGGCTCAGCAGGTTACAGCCCTGTCTGCAGTGCTGGCATCCTATACAGGTGCTGGTCTGAGTCCCAGCTGCTTCACTTCCAATCCAGCTCTCTGCTCATGTGCCTGGAAAGCAGCAGAAAATGGCTCGGGGTATTGGTATTGTACAGGAGAGCCTGATCGTTGAGAGTATCCTCAGATAGCTGGAGCCCCTCCCCAAACTGATATGTCTCCCATGAAGATGCGGTCAGTGTAACATGGAGAGCACATGACCTACAGGAGACCGCATGTGTCTGTGTGTAACACGGAGAGCACGTGACCCACAGGAGACCGCATGTGTCTGTGTGTAACATGGAGAGCACGTGACCTACAGGAGACCGCACGTGTCTGTGTGTAACATGGAGAACACGTGACCTACAGGAGACCGCACGTGTCTGTGTGTAACATGGAGAACACGTGACCTACAGGAGACCGCACGTGTCTGTGTGTAACATGGACAACACGTGACCTACAGGAGACCGCACGTGTCTGTGTGTAACATGGACAACACGTGACCTACAGGAGACCGCACGTGTCTGTGTGTAACATGGAGAACACGTGACCTACAGGAGACCGCACGTGTCTGTGTGTAACATGGACAACACGTGACCTACAGGAGACCGCACGTGTCTGTGTGTAACATGGACAACACGTGACCTACAGGAGACCACACGTGTCTATGTGTAACATGGAGAGCACGTGACCCACAGGAGACCACATGTGTCTATGTGTAACATGGAGAACACGGGACCCACAGGAGACCACATGTGTCTGTGTAACACGGAGAACATGTGACCCACAGGAGACTGCATGTGTCTATGTGTAACATGGAGAACACATGACCTACAGGAGACCACATGTGTCTATGTGTAACATGGAGAACATGTGACCCACAGGAGACCACATGTGTCTATGTGTAACACGGAGAACACGTGACCTACAGGAGACCACATGTGTCTATGTGTAACACGGAGAACACGTGACCTACAGGAGACCACATGTGTCTATGTGTAACACGGAGAACACGTGACCTACAGGAGACCACATGTGTCTATGTGTAACATGGAGAACATGTGACCCACAGGAGACTGCATGTGTCTATGTGTAACATGGAGAACACATGACCTATAGGAGACCACATGTATAACATGAAGAGCACGGGACACATGGGAGATGGTGTATGTCTGTGTGCATCACGAAGAACACAGGACACACAGAAGACCACACGTGACCATGTGTACCGCAAAGGCTGTGGGACATACAGAAGATGACATGCGTAAGATGAAGAACTCGAGGCACACAGAAGACTGCGTGTGTCGAGGGGACCCGACAGACGTGTCCGTGTGCACCGCCGCTTGCTGGACGGGCAGACGTGCTGGCTGCCACTGCTGTGGTGACACCTGCGGCTGCTGCAGTGCTGGCTGCACGTGCCGACTCTGAAACCTTCTGTCCTGCTAGTTGTGCTTATTATGGCTGCTGTATTTTCTGAGAATCTTCTTTTTCTTTAAAATACTGTCATTAACATAAAGGAGAGAGAGAGAGAGAGAGAGAGAGAGAGAGAGGGGGGTGCTCAGATGGGCAGATGGGATTGGTCTTGAAGAAAGGAGCCCGCCTACGTCACGTTTCATCCTCATTTCCCCTGATGCTGTTGGCTTCCTCCAATCCATCTAAGTCTATTCATGTTCCCAACAAAATCTGTGTTTTCCTGTCACATGCCTTTGCCCGTCTAAAATAATCTCCCTCGTCCTCGTGTGTCAGATCTGCATGTCCCGTGGCGTGCTGTGAAATGACTTCTCATCAACCACATCCACCCTCACAGGGACTTGTCTTCTCACTCGGATTTATTTTCTTTGTGAACTTACCTTGTGAGTGAGACTATGCACACAATAGGATTCCTGTTTAAAAAAGCATTGATTAGTGCCATGAACAATGCATTTGATCAAGCTAAACCTAAAAATGCAGAAATAAATTTAGAAACATTCATTATAATTTTGTAAAAGAAATTTCACTGGTATAGCGAATGCACACATCTTTCCTTAAGTATAGAACACTATAATTCACTATCATTAAGAAGGCCATATTGAAAATATCAGATGTTTTCAAACTGAATATAACTATCTAATTGACCTCCCACATATTCCTTTAGGACATCACCCGGCTACGCAGTCAAATGGCGCATGCTCAGATGTACTACTTGGTACAAAAACCCGGATGGACTTTCTCCATGTGTGAGAAACAAACGATTTGCACCATGTACGAAAGTGCCTGTGCCTCACTGATGAGCCTTTTTGTTCTGTGCACCGGGCTGTGTCTTGTTAGGAAGCTTTTGTGAGAAAGGTGGGAGAACGTGGAGAAGCCAAGGTGTGAGAGGTCAGAAGCATCAATGCCCGTTCCTCCAACCCTGGCCCTGTTTCTTCTCCTGTCTGCTCCCACCTTTTTCCACGCCCGTGGCCTCTCTGTCAGTGGCGTAGTGAGTAAAGCCATGTGGGTGCCGGGTTGGGTCCCAGCTGGTCCCCTTCTCATCTAGCGCTCAAGGCCCAGGAAAAGCAGCAGAAGATGCCCAGTGGTTGAGCCCCTGCAAACCACATGAGAGACCTGGCTTTGGCTGGTTCAGCCCTGGCCTTTGTGGCCAACTGGGGAGTGCAGCAGGAGATGGGAGATCTCCTCTCGCTCGCTCTCTCTCTCTCTCTCTCTAGCACTGACCTTCAAATAAATGCATCTTTAGAAACTGCTTGTCCAAGATGGCAGTGGGGGTGGCCAGTGGGGGGCCGAGGTGGAGGAGTTCAGGGTGCACCTGATGTGGAGCTGCTGGAGCCCGAGCTGAGCAGCATCACCGAGCAGTGCAGCCCTAAGCGGATCTTCGTCGGGGCAAGGGCAGGGTGGGCAAGACCACCTGCAGCTGCAGCCTGGAGGTCCAGCTGTCCAAGGCGCGGGAGAGTGTTCTCATCATCTCCACAGACCCCACCCACAACATCTCAGATGCCTTCGGCCAGAAGTTCTGCACGGTGCCTACCGAGGTCAAAGGTTACAACAACCCCTTTGCCGTGGAGATGGACCCCAGGCTGGGGGTGGCAGAGCTGAAGGACCACATGCTGAGGGCGGAGATGATGGGAGAGGCCGTGAGCGCCTTCCTGGGCGTCAGCGAAGCCATGAGCGATGCTGAGGTTGGGAGGTTGGTGAAGGGCGGGAACTTCTCGGTGGTGGCATCTGACACAGTGCCCATGGGCCACACGCTGCGGCCACTCAACTTCCTCACCGTGGAGGAGCGGGGGCTGGGCCGGCTCATGCAGCTCAAACACCAGATCAGCCCCTTCGTCTTGCAGATGTGCAGAGTGCTGGGCCCGGGGGGCAGGGACACCGACCAGCTACCTCCAAGCTGGAGGAGACGCTGCTGGTTATCGGCTCGGTCAGCCAGCAGTTCAAGGACCCCGACCACTTTTGTCTGCGTGTGCGTCACCGAGTTCCTGTCCCTGTACAAGATGGAGCAGCTGACCCAGGAGCTGGCCAAGTGCACGATGGACACGCACGACATCATCGTCACAGCTCTTCTTCCCCACCTGGAGGAGCCCTGCAGGACGCGAGGCCCGCTGCAAGATGCAGGCCAGGTTCCTGGTCCCGATGAGGGACCTGCACGAAGACTTCCACATCGTGAAGCTGCCGCTGTGACCCCACGAGGTGCAGGGGGTGACAAGGTCAACACCTTCTCCACCCTCCTCCTGGAACCCTACACGCCCCCCAGAGCCCAGTAGCACCCTGGACCCCTCCCACCCCACCTCCACCCCCAACACCATAGCTGCTGCCATTTTCACACCATCCTCCCCCACACTGGGGCAGAGTTTGCACAAGGCCCACCCCCTTCCCAACAGTGCAGGGGGAGAGCCACGTGTTGGGGCCGGCAGAAGGCCGGGAGGGGTCCTGTGCCCCTGGGGGGCTGGAGGGCTGTACTCGTCCCCCACCCCTTCCTGGCTCCCCTCCTCAATAAAATGACCAGAAACTGAAAGAAAGTGCTTGTAAAGTCCCGCACCTCCTTGCAGGCGTCTGCCGTGAGAGGCGTCTGGGAAGTGCTGTTTGCTGTAAGTGAGCTCCGCAGCCGCTCTGGCCCATGGCAGTGGCTCCCAGCAGAGCAGCTGTTCCAGGTTCAGTGAGAAACCGGAGAGCTGGATTATCGACAACAGCCAGGTCGCCCCTCCCGCTGCCATCAAGGCTTAACAGTCTCATTTCTCAGAACTGCAGAAGCCCCGCGGTCCAGTTAATACCCAGCTTCCTTGTGATAATGACAGTGGCCATCTCACGTAGCTGGGTATTAGGCGGATTTACATCTCTCGCAACTTGAAGGAGTTATATCCCCTTTCTCTCGCTCTTCTTGAGGACACGAGTGGGTGGGGAGAAGCATTGAAGCAAGCTTACTTCTTATTTAAATTTTGAATAAAAATTTCATAAAGAAGGATTAAATGGTTTTAATTATAAAACAACTGAACTGTCCTTAATTTATTTTAAAAATTAAATCCAGGATGAAATTGAATGTAATGAAGATTAATCTCCAGAGTCAAATCAGGCTGCCTGAATTCCAACGGAGAACTCCTTCTCCTTCCTTTGTTGTTTGAGTCCCAGTTTCTCCCTGCACTTCCACAGCCACTTTCTTGGGTCTCTCCTAAGTGCCACGGAACGCTGATGCAGAAGCCACGTTGCAGCTTGCCCATCACATGCAGGAGAACCTCGAGGTGCCACCGCGTGCCACAGCAGGTGACTCCGCCACCCCATATGCCAGTGCCATTGGAGTCCCAGCTGCACTTCCAATCCAGCTTCCTGCTAGTGCACCCGGGAAGGCAGACGACGGCTCCAGTGCTGGAACCCCTGCCACCAAGGCTGGAGACCACGGGGCGTTCTCGGCTCCCGGCTTCAGCCGGGCTTAGACCTGGCGATTTTGACCATTTAGGGAGTGAAGCAGTGGACGAAAAAGTCCATGAAGAAACAGTTACGAGATCAGTTTACCTTGGTGCAAATTTTGTGAAATCTCTGTGTAGCTTTCATAAGTACATCTCATGAACTTTCTGAAGACCCCTCATATGGATGGATTTTGAAATTCTTCAACCAAAATAAACGTTGTTTTTACTTACATTTTCCACAAGCTTCTGGTAGTTCTGTAACATGAACACACACGTGTGTGCACACATCACAGAGCTCAATCCTGTCTCTTGGTGTGAAGTTGGGGCTGTCACCTTTCGATGAGCTGGAACCAGCCACTGTGCCCTGGTCTGCACTGGAGCTCCCTGGGGTGCCCGCTGCTCCCTGAATCACGCTCACTGTGTGTGTGTGGACCACAGCTGATCTCTGCTCCTTGGCATTCGTGCCCAGAAGTGGGAGAGCTGGCACATTTGCTACAAATGGTTGATTCACATTTGTTTGAGGAAATGCCATGTTGCTCTGCATAACGGCCATCCTGGCTAAGCAACTGCATCCCGCTAGATTCACAAACTCAGTTCTGCCTTGTTTCTCCGTCCTCAGAACCCTCGGTGTGGTCCTCGACGCGTTGCTTGTGCTGGACTTCGCGGCTCTTGTCCATCTGCACACAGCTTATCTCAGCTCTGAGAACATTCTCCACCCTGGACACACTTCCTCTCACTGTGTTCTTGTCTCCCTGCCCCAGCACTACTTTATTTACGTGTTAAACTCCTGAATTTGCTGTGCCTCAGACCCTCACTCTCCAGGTTGTGTGTGTGTGTGTGCCTCTTTTGTTTTCCAGTTCTACGAGACCTGTTTAACGCCGTCTTTTTCCACCTGATGTTGAGTTCCTCCGGTCACCTTTCTCATTCTCCAACTCTCTCTGTGTGTTTTGTGGATGCCCTTGTATCTTATTTTAGCAGCATCTTGTTTCTGGCTGGGGCTGAAGCTTCGACTGATCCGGAGATCAGAGAGACCCTCGTGTCTTCTCTCTCGGCGTCACTTCAGGCCCGAGGAGCACGATGAGAAGTGAATTATACTTTTAGCAACTTTTTATCAACGTTTTTCGAAGGTAGTGCACAATCATTCATTATCACTCAAGGGTCAGAGGATGGCAATCTTTTCCTAGAATCTTGCTAACCCAGGGAAATGAAATAAAAAAGAAGCCCCTTCGGAGAAAGAGAAGGACGCCAGCGCAGACAGCACACAGAGGCCAGGAGGCCAGGGACGCGGTGGAGGCAGTGCATCTGTGGGCAGGACAAGGCGATGGCTGTGTGTCCCAAGCCGGAAGCAATCCCATCTTCTCCGCAAATTCACTGCAATAATTATGGTAAAATGCACGCAGACGGATTTACTGCTTTTATCCTCGGGGGACATGTTCTGAAGTTGGATTAACAGAGAACAAGTGAATTTGTTCATTTTTTATGAAAAGAAATGCAAGCTTCTCTTCTGTTTGGCCATCATTTCTCCTTCTCGCACGCTGGGTGCTGGTGAGAGATAATGAAGTTATAAAATGTGTTTTACAGCACGAAGAGCCGACTGTGCCCCTGTCAATGGTTAGACAGCCAGAGTGGTGTTGGGTTGACTTTATGTTTCATGCAGAACGTATTTTAGAGTTTCAGGAAGAAGAATGCTGTTAGCATAGAAGAGTCTCAGACAGCAAAGGGAGCGCGGTCAGTGGTCTGAAAGGCAGAATCCCTTGTTCGTGACCATCTCCGGAGAGGCAGTGCACTCCGCTTTCGCGTCACAGGAAATCCCAGGTTACTGATGGTTGTGAAAAGACTGTGGAGAACCTTGTGAGTGCCCACAAGTGTTGGGAAATGTTGTTAAGCCGGAGGTGGGTGACAAGGCCCAAGGGTCTGTACAACAGAGCGACACAGCTGACAGTTAACACAGTGTCTCCACCGCCAACAGCTCGCCATGCCTCTCGCCCTGTGTATGGAGTGGGGGACTCACCTGGGTACCGGGGCACAAAGACGCTGATTGAGCATCTCTTGTGTGGTTTGCAAAGAAACTCCAGCCCCCAGGAAGGTGCTGAGCTCCGGGTGGGCACAGTGCATCATGCAGACTGTGAAAAATGCCAAGGGACTAGGGGATTCACCTAAGAAAGTCGCTAAAAGAAGACTCCAAAGAATGTATCCCAAAATGGAAAGAGTGAGTTTATTTTGGTGACATTCTTGAAATGCATGCAGTCTTTTCATAATATGGATTTTCCATGGACGTTTTAAAGGCCTGTTGTCTATGATTTAAAAGTCTATGAGCCAAGGTAGCGAGTTAGCCTGATCATTGCAGAAAGGGACTGTGTGATGTGAAAGTGATCTTTCAAACAGGACAACTCACGCGTGCCCAGGCGCTATGCCCTGTGGCCTGCCAGGACCAGCGACTCCCTTCCGTGGGGTTGTTTTCGCTGGGAAGTCAGACCCCAACTTCAACAGGCTGCATATGCAGTTCCTGTTCCCCCGACCCCTCAGCTGGCAGGGGTTCCCCCCACCCACTGGCAGGAAGCAGACGGCAGAAGCCAGCGGTGGCCGGACAGGGGCTGGACAAGGTGGGGCTTTCCCGCCATGTGGCAGGGAGCAGATGGAGAACCTCTGTCTACCGGTCGAGAGTTGTGGGCGATGCCCACGGCTGGGGCTGGAGGGCGAGGCAGGGGGCAGATTCCAGACTGAAACCACAGAGCGAGAGGGACAGAGATGAGAAACGCCTGCTCCACTAATTCCCCTTTCTTTGGCCACAGCTGAATGGAGACCAAGTCAGGCAGAAATCCCAGCAGGTGCCTCCTGGGGCCCAGCAGGGAGGACAGCACTTGGCCACGCCACCACCCTGCCTGGGACTGGACTTGGCCTTGTCTCAGGTTTCTGTGATGGTTCTTTGTCCTTTGCCTCAGCTGCCGAGAGGCAAACCTTTCCATACTTCTTAGTTCCAGTTCTTGGAAATGGAAATCTGACTTGTCATTTTCCGAAAGGGCACAGCTTCTAAAACGACCGCTACTGGAGGACGGGCCGGTTTTCAGTTCAATGAGCTTGTGTGCAGGACAGGGCTGCCTGGAAGACAGGGGCGTGAGGCTCTGGTAGGAACAGCGTTGAGTGGGATAGCCACCTGGAGTCTGTTGGTCCGCAAACAAAGCATTCTATTACTTCATGCTTTTTAAAGTTTATTTCTTGTAAAAAGTGTAGGGAAACCAAGAAGCTAACTTTAAGCGGTCGTGCCAAGGCAGGAAGTGAGAAGCAGCCTGGAGGCAGGGCCTGGCCTCTCATTGCACTACGGAAAGATTTTCACCCGACAGGCCCGGGCTTGCTGGCAGCTGAGATGTGAGCCGGTGCAGGAAGGCCTTCCAGCCCAGGAGGCCTCGGCGAGGCGAAAATGAGGGACATGGGAAAGAAATAACCTTCTAAAAACACACGCGTAATCACGCATGACCAGGGCCGGGCTAGTACTGTGGCCTAGTGGCTTAATCCACGGCTTGGGATATCAGAGTGCTGGTTTGAGTCCTGATCCGCTTCCTGCTCCTACTCCTGGGAAGGCGACAGAGGCAGCGGTGCAGACACTTGGACCCCTGCCACCCACATGGGAGACGGACTGGTGTCCCTGTCTCCTGGCTTTGGCCTGCCCAGCCCCGGCTGCTATGGGCGTCTGGGCAGTGAACCAGCACACATGATCCCCGTCTCTCTGTCCCTCTGACTTTTAGACACATGCACACATACAGACATGCGTGCACACACGCCTGGAAGACAAGAATGGCCGGAGGCTGCTTCCACTTGCACAGCTGCAGGGTCCGAGCATCAGCTGGAAGCCGGGAACTGAGGACTCCAAGGAGTGGCGCCACATCAGAGGCCAGCTGCATGCTCCCAGAGAGCAAGGCTGAGTGGAGGAGAGCGGGCGCGCTCCTGGGGAGCCCCCTTCCCAAGACGGGCACCACGGGGAGCCGAGCTGAGGGCGCCTGGGGAGGCTCAGCGGGGGGCGGGGCCGATATCCAGAAACAGCGACTCCAAGATGCATGTGCGGCTTCCTAGAGCTAAGCCCAAAGGCCAGAGGGCCCCTGCCTGGCCGATTCCCATCAAGGACGACCTGAGTTGCCCGGTGCTCAGGACGACCAGGGAGCTGCTGTGATCTACCCACTTACATCTCCCAAACCTGATTGTTTTCTTTCTTTTTTTTTAAAGATTTTATTTATTTATTTGAGAGGTAGAGTTAGAGACAGGGAGAGGGAGAGACAGAGAGAAAGGTCTTCCATCTGCTGGTTCACTCCCCAGATGGCAGCAATGGCAGGAGCTGAGCCGGTCCAAAGCCAGGAGTCAGGAGCTTCTTCTGAGTCACTCATGCCGGTGCCGGGGCCCAAGCACTTGGGCCATCCTCCACCGCTTTCCCCGGCCCCAGCAGTGAGCTGGATCAGAAGAGGATGCTGGCACTGCAGGCAGAGGATTAACCTACTGCCCACAGCGTTGGCCCAAACCTGATTGCAAAGGGGATGTGGCAGGCAGGGTCTCCCCCACTTCTCAGCTGGTTTGTGTTGTTTTCCACCAAGCAGCTTCCGGGGGACAGAGGAGAGAGTTGCAGCTGGGCACAAGGCTCTCACCCTCTGCTCACTTTACTTGCAGGGTGATTTGCATTGCATTTGCATAAATCTGCACAAGGACACTCCTTTGAGGGTCCTGAGCTGTATTTCTTTAATCAGGATCTCTCTGTTAGGGTACTCTGGACAAGTGTGCCCTCTGTGTGAAACCACTTTTAAAAGTAAAAACATTTGGAGAATTTCAAGCAAGCACTGAGCTAAATATAACCCCGTCCTGGGGGTGTCCAGGAGGTTCCAGGGCTGCCCTGCAGAGGCCATGCAGCTGGGAGCCAGGGGCCGGCCTCCTCCCCTGCCTACCACCTCCCTCACTATGTGGGTCCCCACTCCAGGCCCTGGCGCAAGTGGGCATCCAAGTGCAGCCCTGCAAGCCCACCCACCCACCCTCCCAGTGAGGCCCTGGCCTTCCGTGCTGATGCTTGGACAATGCCCACACTGCCCAGTCAGTCGCAGGGCCCCTAAGTCTCCAGCCTCCCTCCATGCTGGGCTGGCACCTCTGCCTGCGTCTGCGTGTGTGACTAGGTGTTCTCTCTCCACACCCCTGGCAGCAGATGAAGGCCAGGGAGGGAGTGGGTTGTGCGGCTGGTGATGCCAAAGGAGACCCCAGCTCCGAGTGCGGGGAGAGCACGGGCAGTGCAAGAGTCCAGGGAGAGCAGAGTCCGCCACATGGGGGCCCGCCCCGTGTGAGGAGTCCACCCCACCGTGTGGGTCTCCACCCATCTGTAGGGTCACAGCCGGGCGCTGGTGCTCACCACGGCAGAGGCCACCGGGCACAGGTGCAACAGGTGCGAGCTTGGCCCACGCCTCCACGAATCCCGACCCTGCTGCCCCGCCTGGCAGCTACGTGGACGCAAGAGAGCTGCTCTTGGGAGCTTTTCATGAGGTCGCTTGCTCTCACAGCAGCACTAGATTTTAGGAATATTTAAGTATTGTTTGAACACGAATACTGGTTCACACTTGCGTTTGCTGTTTGGCTTTTAAGGTGAAAAGGGAGGTGTCCTCAAGGCGCCCCACCTGCTCATAGGCACATGGACAGCCAACACGGAGTCCAGGACAGGCAGGAGGGACCCTCTGGTGGCCCTGCTCCTGTCACTGTGACAGTCTGCACTCCTCCGTTCTCAGCCCTGGGGAGGGCTGCACCTGTGCCCGGAGCATGCACAGCCGGGACCCCCTGGGGAGCCCGGGCCATGCTGCAGCACCCCTGGGTCCTTCCGTCTCTCCCGGGTCGTTGCCTTCCTTGCCTGGGGTGCAGAAGCTTCACCAGTGCAAGCCCCCCCACCCCATTTCCATGTTGTTTGGAGCAGGGAGTTCTTAGGCAAGCAGCAGACTGCCTTCTAATTTTAACAGATAGTTTTGAATATTTCAGAAAAAATACAAATTGGAAAACATGTATACATTTTTAACTTTTTCCTTTTCTTTTTAATTTTATTTTAATGGAATTACATCCCAATTGTTGTCATTTTTTAATTGATGTATTTATTTAAAAGGCAGAGTTAGAGACAGAGAGAGAGAGTGCGATAGAGAGAGACAGAACTTCCATCCTCTGGTCCCCCCCCCCCCAGATGGCTGCAACAGCAAGAGCTGGGCGGATCCCAAGCCAGGAGCCAGGAGCTTCCACTGGGTCTCCCACACCAGTGCAGCGGCCCAAGCACCTGGGCCATTTGCCGCTCTCCCAGGCCATTAGCAGAGCTGGAATGGAAGTGGAGCATCCAGGTTTCCAACCGGCACCCACGAGGCATGCCAACATTGCAGGCAGAGGCTTTAACTGCTAGGCCACAACGCCTGCCCCCATTGTTGTCACTTTAATGTATTTATACTTTATTTGGAATTCTTTTGATCACTACTGACAAGACTGCAGAAATTGTGTGAATGTTTGGTTTTAATTACATAATTGGAGAATTTGTTAAAATAACAACAAGAAAATAAATCTTGAGGAATAAAGATAAAGTCATGTGATTTATGAATGACCTTGTTCTAATCATTATGCATTTAATCATTGTCAGCTCACTGGAAGATCCAGGCACAAGCAGTAATCTGGTCATCTTTTTATATTTTATTTATTCCCAATCTTAAAAAAATGTAACTTTCAGGGCCGGTGTGTGACACAGCGAGTAAACTGCCACCTCTGACACCAGCATCCCATATGGGCACCAGTTCAAGTCCCAGCTCCTCCACTTTTGACCCAGCTCCCTGCTGGTGGCCTGGGGAAAGCAGCAGAGGACGGCTCAAGTGCTTGGACCCCCGCACCCATGAGGGAGACCCAGAGGAAGCTCCTGGCTCCTGGCTTTGGCCTGGGCCAGCCCTGGCCATTGTGGTCACCTGGGGAGGGAACCAGTGGATTGGAGGTTCTCTTTCTCTCTCTCTCTCTTTCCCTCCCTCCCTCCCTCCCTCCCTGACTTCCAAATTAGTAAATAAGTGTTGCAAAAAATGTAGCTCTGTTGGCTTTGGTCATTAAGGATGTGGCTCTGGTGAACAAAATCTAGAACATTCCGTTCATCAGTGTCTTGCCTTGTTTTCCGTCAGTATTAGCCACGTGTTTTATCTGTCTGTGTCTTACTGGTCTGGGCTGCATACCAAAATCCCACAAGCTGCATCATTTACAGATCACCAAAACGTGGCTCCCAGCCCTGGAGTCTGGCTGTCGGCGCTCACGGTGCCGGCCTTGCCAGGCGCGAGGGGGTGATCTCCAGGATTGCAGGCGAGGAAAGAGTGGGGAGGAGAGGCAGGGCTCTCTGTGGAAGGGCTCTTAAGCCAGTTGCAGGGGCTCCCTGCTCTTGTCCCAGGCTCCCCACAGCCCCGACCCCTAACTGGTGACGGTGAGTTAGGACTCCTTGAAGTCGCAGGGCCACAAGAGTTGTCGCTGGAGTCCCCTCGGTGCCCTTGCTCAGCCGAGGCACACAGGGGACAAGGCTGCCCCTTTTGCTCCCCTGCCTGCCCTGAGCCAGTGCAACCCTCGAGCCTAGCAGGAGGCACCTTCTGCTCTTCCAGGCCTTGAAGAACCTTGTTCCTCCTTGACAAGTCTTAGAGTAGCTGCTCGTATTGACAGCTTCACGGACTCCGTGACTCTCAGTCCTGCTCCATCAGACGTCTGAATCCCTGTTTTACTATGCTTTGCACTTCTGTATCTCTCTCTCTACCTGGAACTTTCCAAAGACGTCAGCTGACAGGACAAACGGGCAACACCTGTTACCCGACTCTGCGGTGAGGCGCTGGGCCCCGCTCCTGTGAGTCTTCTCTGCCATGGGCACTATTGTTCAGCATTCTTTTTTTAAAAAAAGATTTATTTTATTTATTTGAAAGACAGAGTTAGAGAGAGAGGTAGAGACAGAGAGAACAGTCTTCCATCCGCTGGTTCACTCCCCAACTGGCCACAACGGCCGGAGCTGCGTCGATCCGAAGCCAGGAGCCATGAGCTTCCACTGGGTCTCCCACACGGGTGCAGGGGCCCAAGGACTTGGGCCATCTTCTACTGCTTTCCCAGGCCATAGCAGAGGGCTGGATGGGAAGAGGAGCAGCCGGCACCGGAATGGTGCCTATATGGGATGCCGGCACTTCAGGCCAGGGCGTTAACCCCCTGAGCCACAGCACCAGCCCCGTTCCGCATTCTTTTATCTTGAGCAGAGATCCCATGGTGGACTGGACACCATTACTTTATGGAAAACTCCACCTATACAACATCAATATTTAAATGTGACTTGTTAGAAAATAAATGAATATTTCTGTTCTATAAGTAAATACAGTCTGAAGACATTAAACAACACAGTTGCCGTGGGATCTCATTTCAGGACGACACCTTCCTTAGTCTTCCCTGTCTCTGCACCGGGCTTCACGTGTCTGCACTGGAATTCTCTCTACCTGCGTGTTTTATCTCACACGAGCCACCTCTAAACAGACTGATCAGTAAAGTCTTCTCGGCTCTGCTCATGGAATATCTCGGATCCCCCCCTCCTGTCCACGTCCACTGTTATCCACAAGTCAGCGTCGCCTTCACACCGTCCCCACGTGGGGTTACCTGTGGCCTTCACACCATTCTTCCTGGTGTCTCTCTGGGTCTGTGCTGACATCCTTCCCACAGAACCACATGGGAGGCTCCAGACAGCACACGGACAGGCAGTTACAATGGAAACAGAAGGAAAACGGGTGTTTCATCAGCTCGGCATGCCCCTACTCTTAACAGGACGCGGCGTGTTCCGTCATTTTATTTGACGAAGTTCCCAACGCTAAACCGGAGTGGTGTGTCTTCCTCTCAGGAGAACACAGGTCACCACGCGCTCCTCAAAACCCTGCAGCTCCTCACTGAACCAGAAAGACGCCTCCGGGGCCTCCAGATCCCACTGGTGCCCCCGCACGCCCTGCCCCAGCCACGCCTCCTCACACTTCTCTGTCCCGAGTGGCTGAGCTGGGTCCTGCAGGGCTTCCTTCCGGTGGCCACGTCCGTCTTAGCTGGGGAGATCCTGTCTCTCTCGACTCGGCTCAGCTGGAAGATGCCCTCAGCACACAGGAGCTTCGTGCGCACCCAGAGCACCCATCGCAGCAGAGAATTCCAACATGGCTTCCGTGTCCTAATTCATCCTTTTTGTTTTACTTGTTTTTTTTTTTTTTTTAAGATTTTTTTTTATTTATTTGAAAGAAAGAGTTACAGAGAGAGGTAGAGACACAGCGAGAGAGGTCGTTCATCTGATGGTTCACTCCCCAGTTGGCCACAATGGCTGGAGCTGTGCTGATCCAAAGCCAGGAGCCAGGAACTTCTTCTGGGTCTCCCACGTGGGTACAGGGGCCCAAGGACTTGGGCCATCCTCCACTGCTTCCCCAGGCCACAGCAGAGAGCTGGATTGGAAGAGGAGCAGCCAGGACTAGAACCAGCGCTCATATAAGATGCCAGCGTTTCAGGCCAGGGCTTTAACCCTCTGTGCCACAGCACCGGCCCCTTGTTTTACTTCTAAAGTATGCATGCCCCTGGCCACCCTGACTCAAGCAGCCTGAATGTAGGGGAGCTCCCTCCTGGCCCGTCCCTGCGACTTCCACGCCCTGCCCCCATTCCCACGGCCCACCTGGTGCCGAGCTGCACTTCCCGCAGTCTTGTCGGGTGGACAGAAAGCACCGTGGTGCTCGTTAGGACCTGATTGCAAAGCAGAGTGGCCGCATGAAAGGGAGGAAATGAGACCAGAAGGAAGCCCAGCAGTCAAGGTGTCCGGAAAGAGCGGAGGAGGGAGTGGCAAATGGAGCGGGTACAACTGGAACTAGGCTCTTCCTGCCACAGCCACCGTCACAAGTCAGCCAACATGTGGGGCAGCCAGCGGTCACGTCCCATGAAAAAGCGGACACTAGGGAGAGAAGCCGTGTCTGACTGCGACGGACTTCTCGTGGAAAGTCAAGGTCACACTGCGACGACCTCTTCCTGTCACCCACAGGGTTTCTGAGTGATCAGGAGCCCCTCCCCAGCTGGCAGGTAGGAGGGTGGTGGGCAGATTGGAGGCCACACTGACATCTCGTTCACAGCACAGCTCTGACATGGGCTGACAAGGGGCATGCTGGCCAAAGGTAACGCTGCCATGGAAATGGTAAGAAAGGAGCCTTTTCACTTCCGTTTTTCCAATGGAGAAGAGGATTTGCGGCTGGCAAAGAGAAATGGATGCATCTGCAGAGGAAGTTCACCAGGCGGCCCCTTCGGGTCTGGTATGCCCACTGCTCCCTTCCTTTGCCAGCCTCGTGGATTGGCTCGTTTGGTGATTTGTGTATTAGGTGATGAGGAAGCAGAGTAGTTCGCGGCTGCTTGTATGAGGATCACTGGGTTCCTTGTGCATAATCGAGGTGTTCAGGCCACCACAGCTCAGTGACTCCAAACTGGCTGCAGAGTGAGACGCACCCAGGCTTCCGCTGCGAGGTTGTGCAGGACCAACCTGCCGCCTGGGCACAGCAGGGGTGTTTGGGCGAGAGGAGTTACTGCCAGGAATGATCTGCAAAGAAGGCGAGGGCATATGCCTCTCCTACAAGTGTGTGGTAGACACAATGGCTGAGGAAATGGATGTTCTTATAAAGAGGGTGAGAAGAGAATTGCGGTATTAGATAGACACAATGTGGCTAATGTATTACGGGCAACAGACCCATACCCTCTGGTGTGATCATTTTCATACCAGAAAACTCCACAAGCTAATGCATAATCTCACAGCATCGAGAATCTATCCAGATACAAAACAGTAGCGTCAGCAAGCCGAGATGAAGAATCCCACTGGGCCTGTTAGACGCCGCTCCGGTGTGACAAGGAAAGGGCATCTGCTCTTAAGTTTCCCTGATTTCCAGATGCCAAGTGACTCCTTGGCTTCGGCAGCTTCTCATTTGCATGCGGCGATTCTGTGATGTTATTACTTCGGAGGAAAATGGAAGAGCAGGAAATGTGACGGGGCGGGGTCGTGAGAGGCGTCTGATTCATTTGTTAAACACACTGACAAGCCAGGCAGTTACAAGTAGGACATCATACTTCAGAGATCTTCACCGCAGTGGCGGGGGGGTGTGTGTTAGAATTTACTCCAATGAGCACCCCTTCCCCTCCCGCAGCTTTGCGAAACAACTGGAGGTGAATGCTGCTAAGCAGCTCTAATGGTGTCCTTTAGGAAGTGCCCGTGCTCCCTGCTTCCCTCCGGGGGGTAGAGTGAGGGAGTGAGACCCTCCAAGCCAGCAGCAACTTTCCATCAAAGTCAAAGCTCTGAGCCCTCATCAGGGTGACTTTAAAATGTAAAAGGTGGTTAAGCGTCTGTGTACTTTGATAACCAAATCAAAGGGACCCTCTACAGCACTGCCACTCACTCCAGTGAGAGAGGCTGAGACGCAGACACACAGAGCTGACATGGCGGGGTGGGGGTGGCATTCGGGTTACTGTCACAGCAGGGATGTGGAGGTTCTGAGTCGGGGTCAGTGGAGCCACAGGAAGGAGACGCCCTGCCCAGCTGCACAGCACTTGGTCCTTGAGGAGAATCACTGGATGCGAGTGTATCAGTGACACTGCATTTCCATTGGTGTCTAATGCAGGAGTTGCTGTTGCAATTTAGAGTCATTCACATTAATTGCTATTAGTCACAAGTTCCAGCTTCTCTCATGACAAAATAATTGAGCATTTTTCCTGAAATCGTTAGTGTTGAACAAGCCGTTATGAAATTTGAAGAACTGAGAATAGGAATAATTTATATGAATTCTCTTTTCCTTGTTATTAACACAAGCGAGTTCTGCAAAACTACTCACTAAAAATAAAGATGCTTACAGAACTTCGTAAAGGGAGCCCGGATGAAACGCTGAAAGGGGGAAATCGTGACCTGTGGCAGCTCCAGCCGCTGTCAGCCGGGGAATCGTGACCCGCGGCAGCTCCAGCCGCTATCAGCCGGGAAATCGTGACCCGCGGCAGCTCCAGCCGCTGTCAGCCCGCTCTTCCCAGCCTCTGCCTCTGGACTCCCACCTGCTCCTGTAGGGCTGAGTGGATCTTTGCTTCCAACAGGAAATATTTCATCAAGATTAAAATCCAAATTAAGACATATCTTTCATTAGCCTGGTGTTACTGGAAAGAGATGTTAATTACTCACAGGCTGATTTTATAGCGTGAGCTCCAGCAAGGAATTGCCAGCTTGAGCAGAGCATCTTGTAGCAGTTTTCCTCGTTCTGTGCAGTCAGAGCCCTGTTGAAGAGGATTAGGTTTGTGTGTTGGTGGTCAGCAGGCTGCAAGGTTCCCTGATTTCTGGAAGAAGCCAGCTACAGAGGAATTAGCCGGCTTTCCACGTGAGCTACAGACACCATGGATATTAAGTCTATGGTTAATATTAGAAAAAAGGCCACGAACAAAGACGTTGTTATGGAGCAAATGCACAAAGAACCTATAAAAATAAGGACCAGCAGAGTGACTTGTAACCAGAACGTGGGACTCACAAACCCAGTAGCCAACGTGGAGCTCTCCACGCGAGGGCCAGCTCCCACCTGTCACCAGACTACTGACTATCAAACAACACGAGAAAATGCTACATGAGCAAAATGAGAACTTTCATTTAGAAAAATCTGTGTCTCTGCCTCTCAGATGAATAACAGTCCATCTAAA
The DNA here is from genome assembly GCF_051225735.1 of Oryctolagus cuniculus. Lineage (NCBI taxonomy): Eukaryota > Metazoa > Chordata > Mammalia > Lagomorpha > Leporidae > Oryctolagus > Oryctolagus cuniculus. The sequence continues at coordinate 93,064,182 of NC_142882.1, forward strand.
CACAAATCTTGGAGCTGTAGAAGAAAACGACAAATTTGGAAAATTCAATGGAGCCTTCAACAGAAGATTCACAAGCCAAGCAGTGAACCGAAAGCTCATTCGAAATGAGCCAAGCAGAGGAGTAGGAGGAATGAGGTAGGGTAAGGAAGGCTTCAGAGACTCCAGGGACAGAATCAGCTGCACAAATATCTGCATTGGGCTCTCAAGAAGGAAGCCGAGAGGGAACGAGGCAGGCATCTTACCGAATGAAGCACTGAAAACAGACTCCCGAAGACCAAGGAGCTGAGGCAGGATCACCTCAGGTAAAGTGTCCTGACACCGGCCAGCAGAACCTTCCGAAGTCACAGACCAGGGAGAAATGTGAGCGCTGCAGGAGAAAGGAGTCCTTTACTAACGGGACCTCTGTGAGGTTGCAAGTGGGGCCCACAGAAACCCTGAAAGCCTGGGGAGGTAGAGTGTGTGCACAAGAAACAGGTACATAAAGCGCCCACCAGGAGCTCCCCACCCAGCAAGGCTGTCCTGCAATGGGAGAAGGCATTCCCACAGAAGCAGGAAAGGCTGGAGAAATTCATCACCTGCCTCACAAGGAACACTAGAGACGTCCTCAAGTCAGAATGAAAAGATGTTAACTAACAACAGGACAATGTGTGAAAATGCAAAACCCACTGGCAAAGGCGAGTATTCCTGTTTTTAAACTCAGAATATGCTAATGTGATAATGCTGCTACAAGTCGCTTTTAATCTAGTTTAAAAGGTTAAAGTGTGAATATAAAAACAGGAGCAAAATAGCTGCAATGCTGTGAATGAATACAGAAAATAAAATATGTAAAGTGTGACATAAATAAGATAAAATACAAAGGAGGGAGTAAAAGTGTACAGTTTCTATATGTGAACTTAAGCTGTCAATAGCTTAAGGTAAAATTTATAGCTGTAAGATATATTGTATAGTCTTCAAGCCACTAGGAAGACATACAACAACTAGTAGATACACAGGAGAAAGGAAGCAAAGCATTTTCTACAAAAATCCCACAAATCACAAAGGGTAAAAGCAAGGCAGGAAGGAGGGAACAAAGGAACTACGTAGTATTCAATAAACAATTAACAGAACATCAATAAGGTTGTCCTTAAATCAATAATTGCTTTAAATGGAAATGGATTAGATTCTCTAATCTAATGAATAAAGCATCAAGGAGCAACACTCACTGCCTGCTAAGGAATCAGTTCTGTCTTCATGACACAGACGCAGTGAACGTGAGGGACACGGAAGCGTGTCCAGTCTTCATAGCACACACAGTGAGAGTGAGGGATGCAGAAGCGTGTTCCAGTCTTCATGACACACACAGTGAGAGTGAGGGACGCAGAAGCGTGTTCCAGTCTTCATAGCACACACAGTGAACGTGAGGGACATGGAAGCGTGTCCCAGTCTTCATGACACACACAGTGAGAGTGAGGGATGCAGAAGCGTGTTCCAGTCTTCATAGCACACACAGTGAACGTGAGGGATTGGAAGCGTGTTCTGATGTTTGATAAGCAGAGGCGCGTGGCTGTGCTTACCTCAGAATAGATTCCTGGTCAATCCCTGACAAAGAGCAGAGAGAGATCACAGTAAGGTGGGGCACCCACACATCGAGAGGATAGCATGACTGTGAGTATACATAGTTCCACCTTCGGAGCAACTAGCTACATAGAACAAGTGTTATCAACACTAAGAGGAGAATCAGACAGCAGCAGAATAATAATAAGGGCTTTAACATGTCACTTTCGATGATAAATGCACCATCCAGAGGGGGAACAGTGAGAAAGAGCAGTCGGGTTACCACTGCAGACCACATGGGACAAGAAGACATCCACAGAACGTCCCACCAAGGCACCAGCTCAGCAGACGGCTCTTCCCTCGAGCAGGACACACTTGATCTGCAGGGTGGATCACAGGGTGGTTGCACAGTCAATCTGAACTGAGAATACTGAAACGACTGAAGTATCTTTTCTGACGAGAATAATGCGGAAGTGGAAATCAAGCAGGAGGAAGAATTTAGGGAAACTCTGAAATGCAGGGGTGTTAGCTGCACACGCCCTGACGTGGCTGAGAGAACGAATCAGAAACCACAAGCAGAAATGCACCAAAGTGTGTAGGATGCAACAGGAGCAAAGCCTGCGTCAAGAAAACGAACTCTCAAGTACACCCGCAGACGCCGTGACTTAAGAAACGAAGCGATGAGGAAAACCCTCAACGCAGATCCAGCAGAAGTGCTCCTGTGTGCCACGGAAGATCCGAGTTGAGGCCAGTGCAACAGCAGCTTGATCCTGAGAGCACATGCCAGGCTACGCGAGAGAACCGAGCGTCCTGGACGTCCCACAGTCAGGGTTGCGTGTTTGTGTCGTCGAGTGCACAGCTCCCGGGAGAAAACGTGTGCCTGCGACGTGCGTTGTGAAACACGCCCTACGAGCAGAGCTCCTCAGACTCTGTGGTGCACCTGTCAGATCATCAATTTATTGTCCAAGATTTTCCTTAGTTCTGTAATGCAACAGGAATTGAAACGTCACCCTGGCTTTTGAGTGAGGGCGAGGGAAGATGTACAACAGCGGTTGCCATTATAACCATTCAGATGATCGTCATTTAGAGGTGGGTTTGTATTGATTTCATATTAGAGGGCTAGAAGTACACGGTTCAGCTCTTATTACTGCTGTGAATTATGTGTGCTGTCAGCAACTTTCAGGTGATTGCCTGAGGCAGAGAGGAGGTGCTTCAAGGGGCTGAGCGTGCCATCTCACTTCTCCAAATGGAACTGCTGAAACTTCGTCGAATCATTAGTGCTTCTGGGTGAATGTCGTAGATTTAGCACAAATTCTGATCTTATCCAGCAGTGATGAGAGTCAGTCAGCCTGAATTATGAAAAGCCTTATTCTACCCACTTTAAAGGGAATGCACTTTGTTATGCTTCCAAGCCGTATGGTGTCTCCTGGAGCCAAAGTCGAGACATACACCTGCCTCTTACTGTGATGGATGTGACACTGCTTAGACTGTCAGGACAAGAGGCAGAAGCAGGCTCTGTGGCCAGGCTCGCGTAGGAGTTCGTTTTGCTTCACGGTGGGGTTACTGTTGATTCCTACTTGCTCTGTGGCCATCAGGCCCAGACAACTCCTTGATGTCAGGGTCCAGCAGGCACATTTCTCACCCCTTCTCCAGCTGGGAGAGTAACAAGTCTTGTCGACAGCTCTGCACACTGAAGGAGCCTGTAGAACCCGTGTCCTTCTCTAGACAGACAGGCTCAGCCCATGCTCTTGGCCGTGGTCCCCTGTCCAAACTTCAGCTCTCCCACCCCACTGTGGTAAATGGAACCACAGTGCCCTATATCTCCTTGACGGGAAAAGTAATTAACAGGATCCGGCCATTTCCCTTGAATACAGTACGTCCCGTCGAGCAGGAACGAGAGCTTCCCCGGGAGTGCGTCAGACCCAAGAATGAATGCCAGCTGGGAACGCTCTTCTTTCTCCCTCAGAATTCAAAACCAGGTGGTTTTTCTCCATCTCATCTACACCCAACATGCTAATAAATATTTGATTGCACGGGGTATTTTTATGACATAATTAGAGGAAATCATGAAATTCTGTTCTTAAGTTAACTTTTAAAAGTACATTTTTTACTACCAGCTAAATGTCAGCCACTATTGGCTGTGGAGGTTCTTGAAGTCCAGTGAAGCACACAGAGTTAAGATGTCAATTACAAGGAAGTGTCGATCAACATTACAAAGTTCAGAAGGCACAACACGGGCTTCGGTTCAGATGGGGGGGCTGCCCTGAGAAAGCTTTGAGGAAGTGGGTGAGGAGGCTCCAGGATTCCCCCGGGGGGGGGCACCGGTGGAGGGCACAGAAAGCAGAGCCCCCGGGACAAATATCCCACTGCACTCACATACGGGTAGGAGACCTGGGCCACGCTGAGCCCCAGAGCTGCGCTCCGAATCCAGCCGAAAGAACCCCCATGGCCTGGACACTTCACTCTGAGATTCGGAAAGTGGACGACAAGAACCGGGCAGTGTGGGTGAGTCCTGGGAATGAGTGAGGCAGTGACCTCCTGATGGCGCAGTGGAGCAACTTCCTGCACCTGCTCTGCTGGGGACGCCACGGGCTGGGCGAGGGGCTGAGGAGAGGGCCTGTGCACCCCGCGCACAAGGAAGGGCTACGCTCTGTGTGCATTGTGTATGGGAACACTCATTTGTGTGTGTGTGTATGACACACGCATGTGCACTGTGTATGGGACATACCTGTGTGTATGGGACACTCATGTGTACTGTGTATGGGACATACCTGTGTGTGTGACACACATGTGTACTGTGTATGTGACATACCCGTGTGTGTGACACTCATGTGTACCGTGTGTGGGACATACCTGTGTGTGTGACACACATGTGTACTGTGTGTGGGACACACCCGTGTGTGACACACATGTGTACTGTGTATGTGACATACCCGTGTGTGTGACACTCATGTGTACCGTGTGTGGGACATACCTGTGTGTGTGACACACATGTGTACTGTGTGTGGGACACACCCGTGTGTGTGACACATGTGTGCATTGTGTATGGGACATACCTGTGTGTATGGGACACTCATGTGTACTATGTATGGGACACACCAGTGCGTGTGACACACATGTGCATTGTGTGTGGGACACACCCATGTATGTGACACACATGTGTATTTTGTATGGGACATACCTGTGTGTGTGACACACATGTGTATTGTGTATGTGACATACCCGTGTGTGTGACACACATGTACACTGTGTATGGGACACACCAGTGTGCACTGTGTATGACACACTGGAGTACCTGTGCTCCATATGCCTTATCAGTCCATCTCAAACTTGCAAAACCTGAAAACTTCCTTCTAATGGGCTCCTATTATATTTTTTATATGACAGATAGAGTTAGACTGTGAGAGAGAGAGACAGAGAGAAAGGTCTTCCTTCCGTTGGTTCACCCCCCAAATGGCTGCTGCAGCCGGCGCACTGCGCTGATCCAAAGCCAGGAGCCAGGTGCTTCCTCCTGGTCTCCTATGCGGGTGCAGGGCCCAAGCACCTGGGCCATCCTCCACTGCCTTCCCAGGCCACAGCAGAGAGCTGGACTGGAAGAGGAGCAACTGGGACTAGAACGTGACGCCCATATGGGATGCCGGTGCCGCGGGCGGAGGATTAACTAGGTGAGCCATGATGCTGTCCCTTATTATATTATAAATATTGCACAATTTGTGTAAAGATTTCTCACTATCTAAACTGTATTTCTGGCTTACTAGATGTTTCTGACAAAATGTCAAGATTTGATGCCATGAAAATGCATGAATTATATATGGCAGGTTCTGCCCCCCTGCCCCCCATTTATTTTCATCCCTAAAGGACGAGTGCAGAGCGTCCAGGCCCTTCCTCATCAGGGGGCCGTGTCAAGCAGCTGTGCACTTGCTGCGTAGTGGTCACCCCCATGGAGTGCGTGTTCACCTTGCATCTGCACATCACGGAGCCAGAGATTCCAGGCACCACATGTGCCTGAGTCCACCCAACACCCACACAACGCGCAGAGGGAGGGCGGAGTGGGATGGACTGGTGGTTTTTAAGTAAACTTAAAGCTTTTCAGGCGAGTGGAGTGTGCAGCTGGGATTGAAATTCTGAATTTAGAGAGGGAAGGAATGTGTAGAATTTGCAACTTTTCTAAGTATTTCCTGCTGTGTTCCTCAGAACCAGAACTAGGCACAGGCCAGCTTGGCCCCAGGCAAACCCTGGTTGGTTGAAGCAGAAAGACGGGTTTACAGTGCGTCTCTGACAGCGGCATAGTGGCAGAAGCTCCCCAGGTACCACCCGGGGCAAAGCCTGCTGGATGCTGTGCCCCAGGAAGAGACGTGGGTCACTGGGTCAAAGCGCCTGCCGCAGAAGGATTTTGTAGTTTTGAGATCCTCCCAGTGCGTCAGAAGGAAGCCTTGCAGCCTCTCTCTCCTGTTCCTAAGATTCTGCTTAAAACAGAGTTTTGGCATTTTACCGACGTCTTAGGGGCAGAACACGGCCCTACAGCAAACGAGCAAGATGCTCATTTGCTTCATTGCCAACACCTGGGGCCTGACAAGGAAGATCACTTCCCAGATTTGCAGGTTCTGGAGTCGGACTCCACCCCCGACTTTATGCTATGGCCTCCCTGGATGCACAGTCCAGCGTCTCTGTCTCCACTGGCCTTGATTTCACTTCAGGAGCAGCAGAGGACTCCTGATATCCATGTTTAGAAGGAGTGCGCTACATGTAGCAGGTAAGGCTGCCACCTGCCACACGGTTGGAGCTTTGGAGCCCGGGCTGCTCCACTCTGCAGCCAGCTCCCTGCCAATGACCTGGGAGAGCAGCAGATGACGGCCCAGTCCCTGGGCCCCCGCCACCCACATGGGAGACACAGAAGAAATTCAGGCTCCTGGCTTTGGCCTGGCCCTGCCCTGGCTGTTGCAGCCATTTGGGAAGTGAACCAGCAGATAGAAGATCTCTCTTTCTCCATCTCTTTCTCTGTAACTCTGACTTTCAAATAAATAAATACATCTTTAAAAAAAATAAGAAGACAGTGCCCAGAGCCCCGGCTCCTCTCCCTCTCCCCAGCGTGAGGGTCCTGGTCACTAACACACAGCATAGTTCAGTTTTTCCTGGTTCTAACAGGGTGACTATAGTGGCCATGGGGACACTAGGTCAAGAGTTAAGAGAGACAGCAAATCTTATTGCTTTTAGCTACTGCTTCCATGGATATTTTGCCATGAACATTAGAAAAAGAAAGCAATCCATGAAGTTTCTATGAGAATAAGTTTGGGCAAACTGAAGATGACACAGTGTCTACTTACACCTAGTCCTCGAATCTGGGAAGCCCTTGTAACAAAGCTAATGTTGAAGTTGTATCACTGGATTTGTAAGCCAACCCTTAAAAATGTAAACTGTTCATAAATTTGATTTTTTTTTTACATGCAGAGTGGACAGTGAGAGAGAGAGACAGAGAAAAAGGTCTTCCTTTTGCCGTTGATTCACCCTCCAATGGCCGCCACGGCCGGTGTGCCGCTGCCCGGCGCACCGTGCTGATCCGAAGGCAGGAGCCAGGTGCTTATCCTGGTGTCCCATGTGGGTGCAGGGCCCAAGGACTTGGGCCATCCTCCACTGCACTCCGGGGCCATAGCAGAGAGCTGGCCTGGAAGAGGGGCAACCGGGATAGAATATGGCGCCCCGACCAGGACTAGAATTTGGGGTGCCGGCAGCTGCTAGGTGGAGGATTAGCCTAGTGAGCCACTGCGACGGCCCCATAAATTTGATTTTTAAAAGTCACGCCTTTGGGGACCGGCGCTGTGCCACAGTGGGTTAACGCCCTGGACTGAAGTGCCGGCATCCCATATGGGCACCGGTTCTAGTCCCAGCTGTTCCTCTTCCAATCCAGCTCTCTGCTATGGCCTGGGGAAGCAGTGGAAGACGGCCCAAGTCCTTGGGCCCCTGGACCCACATGGGAGACCCGGGAGAAGCTCCTGGCTCCTGACTCCTGGCTTTAGATCAGTGCAGCCCTGGCCGTTGCAGCCATCTAGGGAGTGAACCATTGGACGGAAGACCTCTCTCTCTGCCTCTCCTCTCTCTGTAACTCTGACTTTGAAACTGAAATGTGATCCCTGTTAAACATAAGAGTAGGAATAAGAGAGGGAAGAGATGTACAATTTGGGACATGCTCAAGCTGACTTGCCCCAAATGGTAGAGTTAGAAACATACCAGGGGACTCCAATTTAATCCCATCAAGGTGGCATGTACCAATGCCATCTCACCAGTCCAAGTGATCAATTTCAGTTCACAATTGATCATAATGAAAGGACTAAGAGTCAAAGGAAGCACATAAACAAGTCTAGTACCTGCTAATACTAACTGATAGAATAAATAAAGGGGAGAGTGATCCAACATGGGAAGCGAGATACTCAGCAGACTCATAGAATGGTGGATGTCCTAAACAGCACTCTGGCCTCAGAATCAGCCCTAAAGGCATTCCGATCTGGCTGAAAAGCCCATGAGAGTATTTCAGGCATGGAAAGCCAAGACACTCTGGCAAAAAAAAAAAAAAAAAAAAAACCCTAAATGAAAGATCTCTGTGAGTGAGATCCCAGTGGAAAGAACAGGTCTTCAAAGAAGGAGGTACCTTTCTCTGAAGGGAGGAGAGAACCTCCACTTTGAATATGACCTTGTCTAAACAAGATAAGAGTCGGTGAACTCAAAAGGCCTCCATAGCCTTGGCAACTCATGACTGGAGCATAGGGAGATTACTGATGCCATAAACAGGAGTGTCAATTTGTAAAGTCAACAACAGGAGTCACTGTGCACTTACTCCTCATGTAGGATCTCTGTCCTTAATGTGCTGTACATTGAGACTTAATGCTATAATGAGTACTCAAACAGTATATTTCGCTTTGTGTTTCTATGGGGGTGCAAACTGTTGAAATCTTTACTTAATGTATACTAAACTGATCTTCTGTAAAAAAAAAAAAAAGAAGAAATTATCAATTCCCAACTTGACTCTCACTGGGATTAAACATGACAATAGGTCTGATCTGATTTCATCATCATTTAAAAAATCATCTATTATTTTTCACTTTATGTTTGTGTGGGAACAAACTGTTGAAATCTTTACTTAATGTATGCTAAACTGATCTTCTGTATATAAAGAGAATCGAAAATGAATCCTCATGTGAATGGAAGGGGAGAGGGAGTGGGAAGGGGGAAGGATGCAGGTGGGAGAGACGATATGGGGGGAAGCCATTGTAATCCATAAGCCGTACTTTGGAAATTTATATTCATTAAATAAAAGTTAAAAAATAAATAAATAAATAAATATTAAAAAATAAAATTCACATCTTTGTTCTTTGTCCAATCCTAACACTGTCCTGTGGAGTGTTAAATGATAAGGAGAGAAATGGCACCCAAAACACACAGCATTGACTGTTGATGGCTTCAAAGGCCAGCTCATGGGAAAAACCACACGCCAGTGGGTGGGGGTCTCTGCGCTCCCTTCTCTTCACAGAGAGAAAGACCCTCCCTGAGGAACTCAACGGCCAGCCCATCCCTGGCAATCTTATCAACCAATGAGGTGGAACTCAGTCCCTGGACTGGACGTGGAGGCGGACACCACACCCAGGCAGCCGGGGTCCCAGGCTGTTGCCTGATCTGAGATGGAGGGTAAGAACACAGCAGGAGCTGAGGCCGGGCCAGGCGGCGCCTGGTGCAGGGCCATGCATTCAGGCTCCACAGCTGAAACATGGTGATGACCGCTGTGCCCCGACGTTAAAACAGCCTGACCTACAAAGCTGGATTAGAATGGGCGCTTAGCTAAGGATAAGTTATAAGTCTTGCTAAGGTGAAAGATTGGCAGGGAGGCATTTGGCCTAGGGGTTATGATGCCAGTCAAGATGCCCGACCCCGGGTCACAGGGCCTGGGTTCAATTCCCATCCCCCTCCCAACTCCAACTGCCTGCTGGTGCACATCCGCGGAGGCAGCAGTGCTGGTTCAGGGGCACCCACCCTCCCGTGCATGCTGGTTCAGGGGCACCCTGCCTCCTGTGCACACTGGGTCAGGGGCACCCTGCCTCCCGTGCACACTGGGTCAGGGGCCCCACCCTCCTGTGTTCACTGGTTCAGGGGCACTATGCCTCTCGTGCACACTGGGTCAGGGGCACCCTGCCTCCCGTGTTCACTGGTTCAGGGGACCCTGCCTCCTGTGCACACTGTTTCAGGGGCACCCTGCCTCCTGTGTTGACTGGTTCAGGGGACCCTGCCTCCTGTGCACACTGGTTCAGGGGACCCTGCCTCCTGTGTTCATTGGTTCAGGGGACCCTGCCTCCTGTGCACACTGGTTCAGGGGAACCCTGCCTCCCGCGCAACCTGGTGGGTTGGTTACCTGGCTCCCTGCATCAGCCTGCCCTGTCCCAAGCTATGACAATTTAACATTTTTGGATTTTAGTGTGTAAACCAGCAGATGGGAGATATTTTCCTTTTTGTTTCTTGGAGGATTTCCCCCTCTCTCTCTCTCTCTCTCTCTCTCCCTCTCTCACTCTCTCTATGTGTGTGTGTGTGTGTGTGTGTGTGTGTGTGGTTCTCTATTTCTGTTTCTCACACTCTGCTTTGCAAGTAGATAAAATAAATTTGTAACACATTTTAGATCAAGGTGGCCTCGAATCATAGCTCCACGTGTGAAAATGAAGAACTCCTGGGCGGGTGCAGCAATCCCATTTGTCTTCCTAGGAGCCTAGGAAATGAGGGGGCATGGAACCCACACAGGGCACCGGGGCGCTCAGGACTGCTGCTCTACCTCACGCTTATCCCAGGGACCTGATTCTCAGTCCTGCTTCTTCTCACATTTATCTGGAGGCTTACAAGCAGCAGAGGGAGGCATGTGCACCCCACCTCTGACCTGCCACGCACCAGTTCTGAGACTCACAAGGCCCAGCTCAAGAGAGTAATGGCACTGGATACGGCTTCACAACGTCACATAACATTGGGTAAAGAGGCTAACAGAGAGAGAGAGAGAGAGAGAGAGAGAGAGAGAGAGCGAGCGAGCTGACTTCTGGACACGGCCTTGACGAGAGGTGAAGGGAGTTTGCCTTCCAGTGAGGCAGCAGGCAGTCTCCTCTGCCCCCCACGGGGGGCCTCACCGCCTGTGAGTGTGGCACAGGTGTCTGCAGATGTGGACAAGTGCGCCAGCTGTGGGGTCTTTCTCCACAATGAGTGCACTGACTGTGACCACAATGAGGACCCAATGGCACCCAAAACACACAGCACTGACTGTTGATGGCTCCAAAGGCCAGCTCATGGGAAAAACCACACGCCAGTGGGTGGGGGTCTCTGCACTCCCTTCTCTCCACAGAGACAGAGACAGACCCTCCCTGAGGAACTCAACGGCCAACCCATCCCTGGCAATCTTATCAACCAATGAGGTGGAACTCAGTCCCTGGACTGGACGTGGAGGTGGACCACACCCAGGCAGCCGTGGTCCCAGCTGTTGCCTGATCTCCTGAGAACCAGAAACTCCCTACACGCCCCTAGGTGTGTGGATCCCACCCCCCACTCAGAAGAGGGTGCAGAACCTTCTGCAACTCACTGGGGTATTGGGCACTCACTTTGCTTTCCTGGGTGCTCTTGTACACGCATGCTGCCTGTTGACCTGCCTGTTGTCGGATTATCCCACAGAATCCGTTAGCTAATCCTGGAAGGGCAGGGCGAGCGTTCCCTCTCCTACACTGAAATGAGGAAGATGTGCTGAGCAGCAAGTGGGACACAGCGGGAAAGAGGGGGAATGCCCACAGGGACACGACAGAGGGCCCCAGAAGGTGACTGTGCACCTGCACGGGGGCTGTTCCAGAGACCGCCCGGAGCCGCGGCCTCCACAGCTCTGTGCTCACAACTGCGGCAGGATCTGAACCCGCAGAGCACAAGGGAGCCCAGAACAGTGAGGATGTGCTTAAGAGGAAGCCGGGCCTCGCCCAGGATGGCCCCCGGGGCCTGGAGCGGCCCCGCCCACCGCGGGAGAGCACAGCGCCCTGGTGGCAAGGCTGCACCAGCACTCGTAACTCCCCGTGGACTGGGCTTTACTTCTTTCTGGAACACGGTGCTGAGAGGGCACCAGAGGACAGAAAGTCGGGGCGGAGGACACGTGCAGACACTTACACAGGGGCTGGCGTTCAGAAGCTAAGTGTCCATGTCCCACACACAGTGCCTGGCTCCGACTCCTGACTCCAGCTTCCTGCTAACGCACACTGGGGAAGCAGCGGGTGATGGCCCAAGAATTTGGGTTCTTGCCACCCATGTGAGAGACCTGGTTGAGGTTCCCAGCTCCTGGTTGAGCTTGGCCCAGCACTGATTGTCAAGGGCATATGTGGTATGAACCAGTGGATGGAAAGTCTCTCTCTCCGCTTCTCAAATAGTTGTTTTTATTTTATTTGTTTTTAAACTTTATTTTAACTTGAAAGGCAGAGTTACAGACAAGCAGAGAGAGAGAGAGAGAGAGAGGGAGAGGGGTCTTCCACCCACTGATTCACTCTCCAGTGGTTGCAACAGCTGGAGCTGTGCTGATCCTGAAGCCAGGAGCCAGGAGACTCCTCTGGGTCTCCCATGTAGGTGCAGGGGCCCGAGGACTTGGGCCACTGTCGCTCCCCGTCTTCGTGGAGGAACGACACAGGACCCTGCACTGTTCTTTTGTCTGCTCGGCCCTCCCCGGGTTTGCTGCTGGTTCTTCCCGGGTTGGCTGCTGGTCCTTCCCGGGTTGGCTGCTGGTCCTTCCCGGGTTGGCTACCGTCCCTTCCACCTCCGTGGAAGGGCGGTTCCCCCTGCCACATTCCCCACTTCCGCGGGGGAGCGGCACACCGCTGGCCGGCTCTCTCGGGGGCTGCACAGGTGTTGCCCTTAGATGTTCCTGGTGCATGCCGTCTCTCTCCTCCTTTATAATCCTCCTCTGCCAATCCCAACTCGGCTGCCCACACGCCGAGTACGCTGCTCTCCTCCAATCAGGAGCAAGTCCTACAGTTTATTGGCTGAACTGGAGGCAGCTGTGTAGAAGCTGTTTTCTTCTCTCCCAGCGCCATATTGTGGGAGAGCAGATGCATAGAATAAGTCTTAATTCCAGTAACTTAGTCTAGTCCGAGTTGCTCCCCACAGGCCACCTTCCACTGCTTTCCCAGGATAGAGCAGAGAGCTGGATGGGAAGTGGAGTAGATGGGACTCAAACCGGCGCCCACATGGAATTTACCTGCTACACCACAGTGCCAGCCTGATTTTTTTTTGTTTAGAACAAGAAAATGTGAAATCCCAAATTCATGAGAAATTGGAAAAAAGTAAATGTGATATTGTTATGATACTGTGGTAATTATCAGCATCAACCCAGGATGACGCTGTAACTCCCAATTTTAACGGAATTATTGCTTCAAAATTAGGGACCCAAAAGAAACAGTTTGACAGTGAAAGTAATGCAAATCCTCACGCACTGTAGTGAGCCACCAACAGATGCAAAACCAAGGAATCCAGTGACAGCCATGACTCTATCCAATTCGGAATAACTCAGACTAAGCAGCTAAGGGGAAGAGAGGGCTGGCTTTTGCAGAGGACAACTTGGGGGGCAGGGGTGCAGCCGAGGGTCACTCGGTCACGTTTAGGTTACTATGTAACATGTTAGGCTTTGCCGCACGTCTTGCTTTGAGCTTTGATAAAACTCAGGTAAATTGAAACGTTTGTGATGCAGGTCTCAGCCTCCTGAGCGTCATCCAACCAACTTGTGCAGTCAGCATCCATCTGTCTCACTGACGCCCACCTGGGCCTCACTGCTGCGAGCCAGCCCCGCCCCTTCTGGGGGTGCAGAAGGAACCAGAGATGGAGAAGCCTTGCCTGGGACGTCTGCATAAAGCAATTCCTTTCTCTGCAGGCAGGAGGCTGCCTAGCAACCGCCCTGCATGCCAGGGCCACGAGGCCATGTGCCTGCGTTTCTGGGTATTTATGAGATGTAGCCGAAGAAAACACAAACGCATTTCACTTCATAGTTTGCAATCACCTTGCGGGGAAATCAGCTTCCTTATGAAGGAGAAGCAGGTGCACTAAATCGCCTGCAGTGTACGCGTTACTTTTCTTGCGAAGTGGTTCACCAGTGTCGGGAGACTGCACGAAGCCAGTGCCAGACAACAGGGCAGGGATGCAGGGCACCTGGAGCTGGAGCTGGTGGCTTCCCTGTGGTTCCTCCAAACGAGCAGACGCCCGGCACTTGATTTGGGCTCAGGCGTGCTCTAGTCTGCCTGTCAGGAAATTGGCATTTCTGTGATCAAAATGAAAGGCGTGTGCGAGGTTTATTGGAAAAGGGGGTGTAAGAAGGGCTTCCAGTGCTTCTGAGATCAGTTCTTTCACGATGATTCGTAAAGGAAGTGCTCGCCGGGAGCAAACCCACAGCCCCGGGGGCTCAAGGTCCCCCTCCCCACACAGCCCAGGGGTCGCAGCTGCTTCTCTCTGCAGCAAAGGCAACAAGCAGAAGTCAGCCCCTCCCTCTCCCCCTCTTAACTTTGGGCATCTGACGACTAATGAGAATTCTTAACCAACTCAATGGCTTTAACCCTTTTTCCTACTCTGTGAAGTCTTTGGCAGCTTGTGTGTCAAATCGAGCTCCTGTCATGCAGGTGCCTGAGAGTGCTTCAGAACGTTTGTGGTGAGTGGGAATGAAGAGAGGTTTATTTTAGAGCAAAAAAAAGAACAGAAACTTGAAATCCACATACACGAGGGGTCTTCGGGGATTCAAGGAAAACGCCTATTATGAGAAGCCGTGCATGGATTTCAAGTTTTCTGTAGCAGAACAGTTCAGGGAACGAACAGCAAACAGACGAGGAGACGTGACGCTCTGTCAGCAGAAGACGTAAGGACGTCTGTGTCCCGGGCCAAGAGTCGTGCCCTGGGAGGAGGCTTGCCCTGGCTCCACGCCTCCAGGAAGGGGCACAGCAGCCAAGCCCGCCAGCACTGCAGGTGTCGTCCTGTGCAGCAGGAGGCGGGCGCCGCATCAACTGTGAGCTCAGCCTGAGGGTAACGGACCCCCGCCCAGCACCCCGACCTCAGGGTCCCCCAAGACGGGTCAGTCCCAGGCCGTCCTCAACTCAGTCTCCGTGGACAGTGAGGGTGCATGCAGCCGATCTGCTCAGCTGAAGCGGGGTCGTTCTGCACCAGGCGCCCTGTGCCTCTGAGGTGAGCGCCACGCCTCAGACTCTGAAGCTAGACTGAAGGAAGACATTGTAATCACCAGGGCTCTTTTGTCCCCTGCAAGGTTGCCATGGAGCATTGGCCACCCCTGCTGCACCTGTTTAACCCCAGCCCAGGGAGGCTGTGAGGAGGGGTGGGGAGCAGGGCCAGCCCTCACAGCAGGGCCCCTGAGACCCCGGGTCCTCCTGAGTGAGGGGCTGCCGTGTCCTCTTGCCGGTCACCGCCGGCCTCACTCTGACACGGGCGTGTGTACAGCTGGAACTCCTGGATCTGCGAGCCTTTGATGCAGGCCTTCTTGCTCATAAATGAGGTAAACTTGGGAAATGGTTTAAAAAATGAAGCAAGATGGGAGATGGAGTACCTCCACTGTGAATATGTTATAAAAGTGGAGACGACAAAATTCTTCATAACGTCTCGTATTATGAGTACATTTATAATATGCAGAGATTGTTCTGAGAACTTTATACTGATTACTTCTTTGAAGCAAATAACAGCTCTACAAATCAAGTGTTATTATTCTCCATATACAGGATTGGAGACTGAGGCATAGATTACTTTTATGCCTTGTCAAAATTATACCCGCTGTGACAGGATGCATTTGTAATCACACATAAAAGTTGCAGGTTCCAGAGCCCAAGATTCATGGGCATCGCACGCCTCAGCCACGCTGGGCCAGGATGAGCGACATGGTGGGGCAGGGCAGGCAGAAGGAGAGAGAGAGAAGGAGAGGGAGAGGAGGGGAAGAAGGGGAGGGGGAGAGCAGGGGATGGGGGAGAAAGAGAAGAAGAGGGAGGGAGAAGGGAGAGGAAGAAGAGAGAGAGAGAGAGCGAGAGAGCGAGAGAGCGCAATGCCACAGAAGTTGCCCAAGAATCAGGAGAAACATCTCCAAGAAACAGCTTGCATTTCCACGTGTGCTGGTTTAAAACAAGACTGCCACCCTTCACCCTGTCCAGGACTCAGCCCCGTGGGTCAGAGATCTAAGCCTGAGACTGAGAAACTGTTAGAGGAAACCCCGGAGACACTGCATCCAGCTCCAGGTGGGCAGGCTAGACGCTGCCTTGATGGCCCGGGCACTGGAGGCCGTGTGCACGCCCCGGAGTCTCTGAGCCACGTGTGATCTCTGATTTTTCTTGAGAAGTTTCACAGCTGACAGCAGCGTGCACAGGTTTTGCGGAAGCCCTGGGGACCCTGAGCTGCCGAGCTGGGCTGAACTCACGTCCCCTCACTTCCAGAAACAAATGAGCTGAAAATTCAGGACAGCGTCTGCAGCCACACGTGCACATGGCCTCCCTCCCAGCACCTTGATTCCTGGACCCGACTGAGGCTGGGGAGCCAGGGGCCTTCCAGCCGTGGGCACCAGGTTTAGAGATTTTACAGAACCCCAGTACTGTCGCTTTTATCAGGTCAACCCTCGTGATTACATTTGCAACTTAACGAAGGCAGGGCTGTGTTGGGAGTTCATTTTGAACATCAGAAGGGAAGCAGCAGATTGTTTCCGCTCCCCACCCTGGAAAACACAACAAATCCAAGTTTGCACCTTTGAGAGAAGGGCAGACAGATGAGGGACCCTAGAACAAGCATCGGGCTTTGCTGCGGCGGCGGGGGGGGGGGGGGGGCAGTGTCCACCTTTGCTCTCAGAAAGCCCTGGGGCACTCGTGGACTGGACAATGAGAGGATGAGCTGCCCCAGCACAGAGGGGCCGCGTCTCGCTGCACCTGCAGACGGCAGCCTCTCCCTGAGGCCCCCCGCCCCTTCTCCTTTGAGTTCAAATCTTTCTCCAGATCGGAGCAGTGCTCACATTAAAAGGCAGTTCTGCCCCTACTCCACACACGCCAAGCCTTTGTCCTGCTTTCCAGAGTCTACGTAACAGATCTGAGCAAAGCTGGGCGGGAGATGTTTTCTGGCAGACCTGGAATTCAAACAATTAGGCAGCAGCCACTTCTGATTAATGGTGGACATGGGTATTTGGGCCACCTAAGGAAAACCAATTAAGTGTCTGGTAAAGATGATAACGCAATCACCTCCCTTTCACCGGCTCTGCAATAACCTCTTGTCCTGCGTTTTGACTCCGCGGTTGTCGCGCCCCCTCCAGTGTGAGCCCGGGGTGTGCAGCTATGAGTGTGCTGCGCATGAGACTTCCAATCAGAAGGGAAGGGCACGTGGAAGGCGGTTCGAGGGACACGTTTATCCCAGAAGACAGAGGGATTTTCTCTGCAGGGGCATCCATGGACAGTTTCTGGTAGAAAACAAGGACCCCAGCATGGCTGGGGTGAGCCATGTCCCATGGCCAGCAGAGCAGGAGGGAGCCACATCCCATGACCAGCAGAGCAGGAGGGGGCCGTGTCCCATGGCCGACAGAGCAGGAGGGGGTCGTGTCCCATGACCAGCAGAGCAGGAGGGGGTTGTGTCCCATGGCAGACAGAGCAGGAGGGAGCCGTGTCCTGTGGCCAGCAGACAGGATGGGGCCGTGTCCCATGACCAGCAGAACAGGAGGGAGCCATGTCCCATGGCCGACAGAGCAGGAGGGGGCCATGTCTCATGGCCGACAGAGCAGGAGGGAGCCGTGTCCCATGACCAGCAGAACAGGAGGGAGCCATGTGCCATGGCCGACAGAGCAGGAGGGGGTCATGTCCCATGACCAGCAGAACAGGAGGGGGCTGTGTCTCATGGCCGACAGAGCAGGAGGGGGTCGTGTCCCATGACCAGCAGAACAGGAGGGAGCCGTGTCCCATGGCCGACAGAGCAGGAGGGGGCCGTGTCCCATGGCCGACAGAGCAGGAGGGGGTCGTGTCCCATGACCAGCAGAGTAGGAGGGGGCTGTGTCTCATGGCCGACAGAGTAGGAGGGGCCCATGTCTCATGGCTGACAGAGCAAGAAGGGGTCGTGTTCTGTGGCCAGCTGGTCTCAGTGACTTCAGCAGTGCCCATGAGATGCCAGTGTTCCGTGATGAGAGTCAGGAAGAAGTGGGAATGAACCAGTGAGAAATGTCCAGAGCACCTTGACATGGCTACACAGCCAGGGGCACGCTACCTGGACACGAGGCAGAGCTGAGTCCGGTGCGCGTGGTCGGCCGTGTGCAGTGAAGGCTACGGAGATGCCCGTGCAGTTCAGGACCTCGTCAATGTGTGTGACATTTCGAGATAGACTATGGGCAAAAAATGTGTGACCGTGGAGAACATGTATTATTAGTGAAAGACAGAGGAATGGACGAGACGCATCTCTACAGGTTGTGGTAACGCATCCCACACTTCACCAACAATTGGATGATGCTCTTGATGGTTTGCTACTAAATAAAAGCTATCATGGGTGATACAATAAAAATTGGATTGAATGTTTTACATGTTATAATTTTCTAATCAAAGAAGATCCTTGAGTAGGCAATTAGTGGACTTGGATCACTTTCTTTTATTGAAACATATTCGGAAGTCAGCTAGGGCTGGACATTTGGCAAAGTGGTTGAGAAGCCACGAGGGACATCTGTGTCCCACATGGGAGTACCTGGGTTGAGCCCCGGCTCCACCTCCAATTCTAGATTCCTGCTAGTGTGCACCCCAGGAGGACGCAGGAGTGCCTCAAGGAGTCAGGTCCCTGTCACCCACGGGGGGGACTTGGGTTGAGCTCTGGGCTCCTGGCTTCTGCCTGACCCACTTGTAGGTATTTGGGGAGTGAACTGGCAGACAGAAGATGTCTATCTGTCTCTGTTTTCTGTCCCTCGAGGCCTGACAAATACAGAAATATACATAAATAAAAGACTTGATAAAGGAAGACAAGTATAACCGTACGGAGGGAATGACTGCAGCTGGCTGGAGGATGAAGTCAGACTTCAAACAACACAACAACTCAGTGGTGATCAAATGTATAAGTAAGGCTCTGTGTTTGTGAGAATTACTTTGAAATTTCTTCTATTCCAATAGATTTCTGTGAGACACAGGTTTCTCTGCTATGGACTTTATTACAAGAAAATACAGGAATCATTTAAATTACTCCTCAAGAGGAACCTTGCCACCAACCAACCTAAAGTAATTAAGTGCATTAGCAAGAAGCAAGATTACACCTCACATTATTATTTTTTTTTGACAGGCAGAGTGGATAGTGAGAGAGAGAGACAGAGAGAAAGGTCTTCCTTTTGCTGTTGGTTCACCCTCCAATGGCCGCCACGGCTGGCGCGCTGCGGCCGGCGCACCACGCTGATCCGAAGGCAAGAGCTAGGTGCTTATCCTGGTCTCCCATGGGGTGCAGGGCCCAAGCACTTGGGCCATCCTCCACTGCACTCCCGGGCCACAGCAGAGAGCTGGCCTGGAAGAGGAGCAACCGGGACAGAATCCAGCGCCCCGACCGGGACTAGAACCCAGTGTGCCGGCACCGCTAGTACACCTCACATTAAAAGCTTAAATATTGATGTACAGGATGTTCCCTCAAGGTGTGTGTACAGGTGTTTAACATAGCAATCACTAGCCGCTTCATCAGTTTTTGTTTAATTTTGGTTGTGGAAGAACAAAAAATTGCAAATAAAGCAATGATTCTCTAAATTAGTCATTTATATGCATAATAGCCATGAAAAAGTATGTAAGTTGAGAAATGTTTTTCTATGTTACTGCATTGTTTATTACGGTTTTTATTTATTGAAATGTAATTCTATCTGCTGTATTTAATAATGAAAATGTTGAACCTACATTTGGTGCTTTCATATTTTTCTTGCTCATACTTATTTGTATTCTATTTCATAGAACTGTGAATTCATTACTGAAATATATGGGGATATTTCAAGAGTCTGTGGAAGATGAAGATAAAGGATCGTTTATTTTGGTACAAAAAGTTTCAAAATCCGTGCATAAAATTTTCATAATCTGTATTTTCCATGTACTAGGTGAAAACTCCTCAGATGCCTAGATTTTAAATCTGTCTCCAGGAATGTCAGTGTGTCCCGGTGTGCACACACACACTTCCTGGGCATTGTATGTGTCCTGGTGTGTATATGCATGCACTTGTATGGATGTCATAACGTGTCCTCCTGTGTATAGGCACACACTTGCATGGATGTCATAGTGTGTCCCGGTGTGCACACACACACTTACACTTACAAGGACACTGGAGTGTGTCCGGGTGTGCATTGTACACACTTGCATGGACGTCATAGCATGTCCTGGTATGTGCACACACAGTTACATGGACATCGGAGCGTGTTCTGGCGTGCACACACACACACCTGCACTGCCCAGGAAGCCACGCAGGATGTCACTTTGTCTTCGTGCCTGACTCTTGAAGCTCCTTGTGAGGCCCGTTCTGCAGACCTTCGTGTTTTGGACAGCCTCGGTATGTCTGAGGTGCTCTGCTCGGGTGTCCCGTGGACTCCCTCTCAGCCGGAGTTTCTCCTGAGGCAGTGGGTTATGGGTTTGGTGGAGCAGGCTCTTTTCTCATTGTATCGTCACATCCAGGTGCACACCAGCCACGTGGCATGCCCCTGCTGATGCTCCAGGTCTCCTACCGACCTGGCACCTGTTGGTCCCTTCACCATGAGGTGACGTTTCTCTCCTTTGCACTGCATCCTTGGGAACCAAGCTGCGGTGCCCAGCACAGGTGGAGGGCAGGGGAGGCCTAGCCCACCTGCTTGAGGGGCTGGAGCTGCACGCCGTATTTGGGATCATTCTGCCTGCGGAATTTCGCTTCCTTCCCCATTGATTGATTTTGCTTAAGCATGCGTTTATATCCATACAGATGCGGGGATTTCTGTTTAGAATTAG
This sequence comes from Oryctolagus cuniculus, assembly GCF_051225735.1. Taxonomy (NCBI): domain Eukaryota; kingdom Metazoa; phylum Chordata; class Mammalia; order Lagomorpha; family Leporidae; genus Oryctolagus; species Oryctolagus cuniculus. The sequence goes on from NC_142882.1 coordinate 93,084,674, forward strand.
CACGGCGATCCTGTACGACGCTGCTGATCCGTTGCTCTAACTTCCAGATTCCAGGGCTGGAATGGCATTGCATTGAGCATCGTAGTGCATTGTGCCCTGAGCACTTCCTGCCGTCGGCACTGCCAAGTTCACCAGCTCATGGGGTGTATTCCACACCCTGGCACTTCTCCAACCACTCTGGCTCCTTCTGTGGGTGAAAGCACACCTGGTGCAGAGCCAGCTGTGGTGGGGCTCAGAGCTGCAGGTCACGATCCGCTGGCAGGACAGAGGTGTGGGAGTGTGCACTCACCCACGTGTCCACACATCTCTCCACACTGTGTGTTCCTGCCTGTCCGCAAAGGAAGCTAAGCCCAAGTGTGTGCTCCTGTCTTCAGCTTGACTCCAACACACCCCAGACCATCTTCTGCCTCTCCACCTGGCCATCTGAAACCACAGCTCCAGCTCTGAGAACCCAGTTCCTCCTCTGTGCCAGGCGTCTGCTGATCCCTTGACTCACAGTGTCCTAGAGCCAGAGCTGCTTATCATGCTCCAGGGCACACGATTTTACTTGCTGGGATAAAGAGTTTATGCTCACTTCATTTTCCCACTAGTCTTACAAGCTCTACTCATTTCCAAAGTAACTGTGACCAGAGGTTTTCCCCCATTCAGTCAGTGAGGTTACGGCATATATTCATCACGCAGCTCCAGTCTTTTAGCACAATCCGCATTTTATCCTAACCATGAAAATCTTCTAAATATTTCTTTCAAATTCTGCAAATTCGTGTCTGTTCACCCTGCTGTCAAGTCCTCGAGCTTTGAGGGTGGTGAGGACCCTGTGATTCCAGGCGCCCACTGGCAGAGTCCAGAAGAACAGCCCCGCCACCCTGCAAACCAGCTGCGGGCTCCCTGGAAGCCCTGGTCCTGCCTGTCCCAGAGAACCACCCGCATGTCCTGGAAGCAGAGGGAGACCACAGGCCGACCGCTCAGAGAGCCCCTTTCACTGCACTCAACACTGAAGATCTGCCTGTTTCTCTCAGGACTGTGGGGTCTGCTTTCTGCTGTGGGACAGCATGGCAGACTGGGACACTACAGGAAACGTGCTTCTCACAGGTATGACCAGAGCCCTAGGCTGCACCCTGCTGGGGAGGGCATCAGGTGGCGAGAGCACCCGCGGGAGCTTTCGTAACAAACTTCTCCACTGGCAGCCCACTCACCCCCGTGAGAAGGCCACTGCTCCACTGCTGAGCACGGCCCCAGGACCTGATCACCCCTCAGGGTGCCCCACCCCTGCAGCCACCGGCAAAAGGCTTCGCCTGAACATGGGAGTCTGGGAGTCTGGGACCACAGCAGCTGGACGGCACCTCCTTGGTGGGTGTGCACCGGGTCACTTGCTCACTCGCCTGGGGAAGGGCGTTTGGTCCCAGTCTTTGGTGATTATCAGCAAATAATGGTGCAGAAAACCTCTGTGCAAAGATGCATGTGAGGATGAGTTACCAGCTTCTTAACTACGCGGACTGAACACTGGATCTCGTGGGAGGGGTGTGCTCAGCTTTACCAAATCTGCCCACTCAAAGGGATCGAGCTGCTTTGCCTGCCCACGGGCACTGACGGGCAGCTTCAGCCGCTGGCACCGTCAGTGACTGAACTGTGGCCACTCTGATCCGTCCACAGTGGCAGCTCACTGCTCTCCCTTCCCCCAGACAGGGCTGAACCTGAGTTTATTCAACACCTCTTCTTACCAGTGGAGTCTTTGTGGTGGCCACTTTTATTGGCAGGATTTGTTGGCTTTGTTTGTTTTTAATTTTAGAGTCTCAGGTATTCTTTGTGTATGGTTAGATACAGCTGCTTATCAGATGTCGACTCTGGACATTTGCTCTTAATCCGCAGGTGGTCCAGTCTTTTCACTCCCCGAAGAGCATTTTTAACACAGCAGACTTTTCTATTGCTAATAAAACCCAATTATTTCTTCCATGAACCCTGCTCTGGTGTTGGATCTAAAGCTCGTTAGCAAATGCAACGTCACAGCCATTTCCTCTTGTGTTTTCTTCTGGAAATTCAATTGTGCAGTGTGTGTAATGCCTGTCGTCATCTGTCCCTCTGAGCTGTCTGTGCGCTGCAGGTGGGTCTGTGCATCGGACTCCGACTGCTGCAGCAGCACTTGTTCAGGGAGGCTCCTTGCTCTTGGGAGGTGCTGGCTCCTCCTCTGCAGACCCTGGCAGATTCTGGGCTCAGCCGGGCGTCCTGACGAGGGTGCCTGGTGTGGCCGTGTAATCCTGATCTGTGGGGGTTTTCTCTTCACAGGACCACACGGTCTCGCTCGCGCCAGCTTGACAGGAAGCTTTGGAATCGGGCCATCTGCATCCTCTGATTGTGCTGTGAGTTGGCACTGTTTGGCCTATTCTGCGTCTTTCAGAATAAAGTTAACAGTCAAGTTGCCTGTGTCTTCAAAATACCAGGCTGCCGTTTGGGTTGAGATTTCCCTGGACCCATAGAGCAGATGGGGCAGAGTGAGCCATCAGCCACACCGAGCTTCGCGATCCCAGACACGGAGCCTCTCCACCTACACACATCCCCTTCTGTGCATTGTTTTCCGTTTTCTAGGTTTCCACATGTAGGTCACGCACATTCATGAATTGACAGAGGGGTTGGTGACAGGAGAGGGTGCGCTTGCTCACTTCTATTCAGCATCAAGCCAGAAGTGCCCTCCTGTGCAGTCACTAAGAAAGTAAAATAGGAATGACACACAGTAAAAATGAATTGGCCAGCGGCCTTCATGTGGAACTAACATGAGACCTCTACCCAACAGAATGCAAGCGCACTTCCAAAAGGTCGTGCAAACTGGAACTGCAAGGCTGAGCTTGCGTCTGTTTCTGTATTTTCAGTGTCACTGATGGGCAGATTCAGATTTCTGTTACATATACTCAGTCAGAGTTCAGAGAGCTTTTACAGTCTGAGCTTTGTCAGCAGTGTAAAAGCGTCCCTTGCTGTGTTGGGAAGCTGGATCTGGGGGCTGGCACTGTGGTGCTGCAGGTTAAACCACTGCTTACTGCGCTGGCACCCCACAGAGGAGCACGGGTTCGAGTCTCGGCTGCTCTGCACTGGACCCAGGTTCCTGCTAGGGTTCCTGAGAGGCAGCAGAACACGGCCCACGCACTTGGGCCCCTGCCATACACATCAGAGACCCAGATGGAGTTCCATGCTCTTCACGTTAGCCAGGCCAGCCCTGATGGTTGTGGCCATTTGAAGAGTGAACTAGTGGATGGAAGACCCATTTCTCTCTTTTTCTCTCTTTGTAATTGTGTCTTCCAAATAATTGGTTTTTAAAAGCTGGATTTACATATTTATTTCACCAGATCATCTCATGGCAGATGATATTCTTCCTGGTTACAATGCCTGACTTACACGAAGAAAAATACAGTAAAATATTTGGGCAAAAGTCATGAACTATCAGTTCGTTAAAGAATCTGAAAGGAGGCTGGCGCCGCGGCTCACTAGGCTAATCCTCCGCCTAGCGGCGCCGGCACACCAGGTTCTAGTCCCGGTCGGGGTGCCGGATTCTGTCCCGGTTGCCCCTCTTCCAGGCCAGCCCTCTGCTGTGGCCAGGGAGTGCAGTGGAGGATGGCCCAGGTGCTTGGGCCCTGCACCCCATGGGAGACCAGGAAAAGCACCTGGCTCCTGGCTCCTGCCATCAGATCAGTGCGGTGCGCCGGCCGCAGCGCGCCGGCTGCGGCGGCCATTGGAGGGTGAACCAACGGCAAAAGGAAGACCTTTCTCTCTGTCTCTCTCTCACTGTCCACTCTGCCTGTCAAAAAAAAAAAAAAAAGAATCTGAAAGGACTGGCACTGTGGTGTAGCAGGTAGAGCCACCACCCGCAGCGCCAGCATCCCATATGGCAGCCGGTTCAAGTCCCGCCTGCTCCACTTCCGATCCAGCTCTCTGCTATGCCCTGGGAAAGCAGTAGAAGACGGCCCAGGTCCTTTGGCCCCTGCACCTGAGTGGGAGCCCCCGAGGAAGCTCCTGGCTCCTGGCTTGGGATCTATGCCGCTCCAGTCGTTGTGGCCATCTGGGGAGTGAACCAGTGGATGGAAGACCTCTCTCTCTCTCTCTCTCTGCCTCTGCCTCTCTCTAACTCTGACTTTCAAATAAATAAATAAATAGGTGATAGTGGTGTGTCCTGACTTTCAAATAAATAAATAAATAAAAGAGAAGAAAAAAAGAATCAGAATACCCTGGTAAACTACAACAACATGTTCCAAAGAAATAATCCAAGAAAGTAAGTACAGTTTATATATTTCAGCTATCAAATGACATGGGAAGAACACAAATGATCCAGAATAATCTGTTCTGCAAAGACAAATAGATGCACACTTTCTTAAAATGACAAGCAAACCAAAAGGTGTGCTTATTTTTTGAGAGCAGAGTCGCAAAGAGAGAGGGAGACGGAAAGAGGTCCTTCACCCACTGGTTCACTCCCCAAATGGCAGCAGCAGCCAGGATGGGGCCAGGCCAACAGGAGCCAAGAGTTTCATTCCAAAGGGGCATCCACTGTGGTGTGGCGAGCTAACCCGCCACTTGGCGTGCTCTTATCTCAAGTCAGAGGGGCCAGGGTCAAGTCCTGCTTCTGTTCCTATGAGCTTCCTGCTAACTGGCTCCTTGGGAGGCAGCAAGTGACGCCTCAAGTACTTGTGTGCCCGCTCCCCACATGGGAGCCTCAGGGAGTTTCAGCTCAGAGACCACCCTGACGCTCAGCTCGGACCTGCAGCTGGTGACAATTTTTGTAGTGTTTAGGACATTTACACTGTAAGAAGTTCTTTATATCTTTAAATGAATTGTGGACTTTTTTAAAGGCAACATCAAAGTTTTCCTCTCATTGTGTTCTTATCCCATTTCGAAGGGCGTCACAGCTCATGTGAAGACACGTTGGCCCCTATGCCCACCCTCGAAGAGCTGTGGTCACGCTGTCCTCAAATCGCACGTAAAGCAGCCACAGAAAATTCGGAGAACATCCCTGAAGCAAGGGAAAGCCTAAACCCTGGGCACTGTGGGAACAGAACAGCAGGCACCCACAGCAGACCCAAGATTCCAGGAACGCCACGGCTCCATCTGCCCCCCTGCACGTCCACATAGGAAGTACTCAGCGTCTCCCACGCGGCTCATCTCCCGGTGCCCCTCGTCACCGTGTCCCCCTGGAAGGCTCGCAGCAAGACCACTGGTCAGTGTGCTGGCGTCTATAGCGCCCTGGGCAAGTGTCAGCCTGCACCTGTATTTGCTCACTCGGCCTTGGCCTGAAAAAGTCCAACTTCAACTGCTGCTGTGAGCAAGAATTGTTAACTACTCATTTGTTTTCTTCAAGGAAAAATAGTAAGTTTATCTCACATTTAACTCATGGAATACCAAATGCCGCTATGGTGACATAAATCCCATGACATTAAGTTGTTCTTTAGATTTGAGATGTTGTGCTGAGACTTGCTGAGACATAAACAGCAAACCAGGTCCCAGCCTGTCATTAGGAGGCTCCCTCTTTAGGAGGAACGGTGATCAGGGGGCGGCTTCCCGAGGGAGACCCTCAACAGAATGCCTGGTAAGTGATGGATTCTTCAGCTGGTTTCAGCTCAGCAACAAGTTTTGCCCTCAATTCTGTAACTTCAGGGTACAAATATGGATCCTAGACAACGTGTGCACCCAGGCGGAAGCTGGCGTTTTCTTGTTTTTATATATCTTATGAATGTCAAGAATGTTTAGGGGAGACTTTTCCATCTTGTTATTCAGAAGGAGCTGTGAGGAGTTCCAGGGCAGATGTGCGCTGATGCCCAATCCGGTCCAGGAATCATGGATTTGTCCAGGAGCAGGAAATGAACCCAGGTGGGCGCCGGAGTACTTCAGCAGATGAGAGTCATCAGCAGTTTTCAAAAGTAGGTTTCACACAGCAAGAACGACACAGGCAGCACCGCTGACTTCAGAAGCGCCAGCTGGGGTGAGTCTAATCAGCAATGGCACTCTTGTTATGACATCTGTGACGTGTATATTGACAAAAATAACATGACTTTGGGACACAGTGTTCTGTGGAGTATGTGTGATGGGATGCCAAGTACACTAGCAGATAGCAATGTACAGGAAGTTTGTTTAATAGGAAAATACAGCAAAATCTATTTAGAGTCATGGATTATTCATTTTTTTTAAAAAACAAATTGATGGATAACAAAGAAAATTAAACAGAAAATAATGAAAGCAATCACCAGCTTAATAAGGCATGCATTTTGATGTTATATAATCACCTCATTTATATATATTTAAATTACTGTTAATTGCTTGATTAAATATTTGCTATGCATCATTTACCTAAAGGATTGGGGACCTACTGCATTGAAGATGTCATTTTCTACTTGTAAAATGAAGCAATTATAACATACTCAAAACGGCAAAATAAAGATTAATGTGTTCATCAACGGACATTGCCTTCCTGTCATAAACAAAAACTTTCCTACTCAATTTATTTTAAGGAAACAATAAAAAGAATAACTTTCCAAACACACACAAAAGGGGCCAGCATCACGGTGCAGCAGGTTAAGCCACCGCCTATAGGGCCAGCATCCCATAGGGGCACCAGTTCAAGACCCAGCCGCCTCACTTCTCCTCAAGCGCCCTGCTAATGTGCCTGAGAGCGCAGCAGAAGCTGGCCCAAGTGCCTGGACTCCTGCCCCGACGTGGAGACCCAGATGAGGCTCCTGGCCCTGGCTTCGGTCAGGCCCAGCCCTGGCTGCTTTGGCCACTGGGGAAGTGAACCAGCAGATGGAGAGTCTCGCTCTCTCTCTCCCTCTTTCTCGCTCTCTCTCTCCCTCTCTCCCCCCCCCCAACTCTGCCTTTCAAATAAATGAAATAGATCTTTAAAACACACACACAAAATAGGCAGTTTGGCTGCTAAAGTTTTCTTAAAACAGCGTAACTGCACGAGTGTGTTTAAGGGGATGACATATGTGACCAGGCGCAATGGCTCCAGCTCGACAGGGGTCACTTTCCAGGTTTTGGGTGGGAAGCTCAGCAGAGAGCAGTGAAGTGGGAAAGCCTTCTGGCCACTGGGCTTGGACCGAGCACCACTGGGAACACGGAGTGAGGAGGGGTCCACGCACCCCAAGGGGGGGCCTGTGCTCATCCACCACCCAGGAGGCTGTCACAGCCACGGCACAGGCCATGCAGGGCGTGGGAGGAGGGACCAGGCTGGGAACAGGGCCAGCTGCAGTCAGGTTGCTGGGTCTATGGGAGGACAATGACAGTAAGACCTTCGCAGGTGCCCAGCAGTCTCCCTCTTTCCTGAGGTCTCTGCAGGCCCCACCAGGTGGGGAGGAGGCAGGAAGAGTAGAGCACTGTGTGGTGTCTTCCGTGTTCTCACAGTAGCTGGCACTGTGGAGTGGGGCTGGTGCCGTCATGTGCCTGCCATGGCTTGCTGTCTCTGCTTTATTAGCAACTTCCTGATGCAGCATAAAATGCAACCATTAGAAGTAAGGCTTGCAACTTGTGTGTGCCCTTGTACATAACATGTATGCAATATGTGTGTGCTGTAGACTTTGTATGTAACATACATGTGCTGTAGCCCTTGTAATAGGTGTGTGCCCTTGTATGTAACATGTGCACCCTTGTATGCAATATGTGTGTGCTGTAGCCTTTGCATGTAACATGCATTGATGTAGCCCTTGCATGTAACATGCATGTGCTGTAGCTCTTGTGTTAATGTGTGTGCCCTTATAATACATGTGCCATTGTATGTAATATGCGTATGCTGTAGCCCTTGTAATATGTGTGTGCTGTAGCCCTTGTATGTAATATGTGTGTCCTTTTATGTAATATGTGTGCCCTTGTATGTGTGTGCTGTAGCCCTTGTATGTAATATGTGTGCCCTTGTATGTGATATGTGTGCCCTTGTATGTAATATGTATGTGACCTTGTATGCGTGTGCTGTAGCCCTTGTGTGTAATATGTGTGCCCTTGTATGTAATATGTGTGTGACCTTGTATGTGTGTGTGCTGTAGCCCTTGTATGTGATATGTGTGCCCTTGTATGTAATGTGTGTGTGACCTTGTATGTGTGTGTGCTGTAGCCCTTGTATGTAATACGCTTGTGCTGTAGCTGACAGTCCAGTCTGATCTAGAAGACTCAGGATTTAAACGGGTCACGATGATCTGCCTGTGATTTGTCCCCGAGACTTCATGGGTTGGCACTGGCTCCCCAGTGGGTGGACCTGGAAGAGGTGGCGGTGGCTGGCCCGGCTGCCCTGGGCGGGGACTGGTGTGGTCCTCCTGGGACTGTGCCCAGTTCTCCTGCAAGAGCTGTTTTGCTCCCTCCTCTCTGACCTGCTGTCCATCGCAGCTTGTCTGCTGCACAGGAGCTGCCTTTAGGACTTGGTCTGGAGTCCTGGATCACTCTGCTCCGTTTCTCAGTTTCCAAGAGGCGACACATTTGATTTTCTGATTTGTACTCCTCCAATGGGCTAACCTGGCACTTTGCAGTACTCAGGAGCAGCACCCAAGGTGTTCCGGTGTCTGATAAGGAGTTGAGTACAAGACAGATCTCCTTCATCAGATGAGAGTCGAATCCAGGGAGCCAGGCCTGGGGCAGGAGCAGGCAGGAAGGCGCCAGCCTGAGGGATGTCTGATCTACCAGACACTGGCTGCTCCTGGGCGGTGGCTGCTCCCTCGCCAGGACGAGCTCCACCGAGCCCAGCCATAGCACCCTGGTGACAGGAACCTCTCTCTGCTACACAGACCTCGGGCCTCCTTCCTTCCCCTCCTCCTCTTCCCATGGTGCCCCCTGGGGCTGGAAGCAAATCTGTGAGGATGTGGGTAACAGAACCGTGTGTGACCCATACCCACGTCTGTCTGCACTCAGCAGGCGTGAGGTCGGCTCTGTGCTCAGACCGGACGCCTGGAGCGGACAGGCCCCTAAGGGGCTCATTTCCGGGGCTCTCTGTAGAGGAGGAATGTGAGTGCGCCTGGACGGAGCACCCCCAGCTGCCCATGCGTGGGCTGCACCCAGGCTGCACCTCTCCAGGCACAGGCAGTTACGCAGACCCAGGGCTGGGCTTACAGGGGTCATTCCACACCAGCGCTGGGATTAGAGCTGTTTCTACCGCCCGCTCCACAAGCAGCAAGTGCCCCCAGCGGCTGCCACATCTGGTCCTGACCCTTCCACCCAGTGTCCTGGCATGAACTCTGACCTCCAGCCAGCTCTCTGCCCAGTGTGCACCGGAATGGAGCCAAGTGTGCACTGTGGCAATCCATAGCAAGAGGAAGAAAAAGCTAGTGCAAAATGTATTTGACCAAAAAGTGGGGAAGTGAGAGCTTGAAATAATAAAGTGTGCTTTATTGTATTTTATTTACAAAAATAAAAATTTTATTTTATTTACAAAAACAAAGTGTGCTCAAAGAATGATACGATGACAGAGATCATATGATAGAGATGATACGATAGAGACGACATCATGTTTCTCTCTGAACGCCCAGGCTTCACTGACAGTGCCTCACATACGGATATCATTCCTTGACTGTGTGCAAGATCAAACTGATAATAATTGTGCAAATTGGAATGCTCACGAGAACAGCTAGCAGAGCACGAAAATCTGGAGTCTGGGGAGACACAACATGAAATTGGCAGGAAGAGTGGGAATGAAACATGCATGCCTGGGAAAGGGCGAACAGACAAGACACAGAGGCACCATGGGCCAGCGAGCGGAGGATCAGGGTCAGAGGGAAGAGGCACCATGGGCCAGCGAGCGGAGGATCAGGGTCAGAGGGCAGAGGCACGAGGGGCCAGCGAGCGGAGGATCAGGGTCAGAGGGCAGAGGCACGACGGGCCGGCGAGCGGAGGATCAGGGTCAGAGGGCAGAGGCACGAGGGGCCAGCGAGCAGCGGATCAGGACCAGAGGGCAGAGGCACGAGGGGCCAGCAAGCGGAGGATCAGAGTCAGAGGGAAGAGGCACGATGGGCCGGCAAGTGGAGGATCAGGGTCAGAGGGCAGAGGCACCATGGGCCAGCGAGCGGAGGATCAGGGTCAGAGGACAGAGGCACGAGGGGCCAGCGAGCGGAGGATCAGGACCAGAGGGCAGAGGCACGATGGGCCGGCGAGCGGAGGATCAGGGTCAGAGGGCAGAGGCAGGATGGGCCGGCGAGCGGAGGATCAGGACCAGAGGGCAGAGGCACGGTGGACCAGCGAGCGGAGGATCAGGACCGGGGGCAGCGTGGCTCTGCTTCCCTTAGCACCCAGCATTCAGCACCTCGGGCCGTGGGAGAGAAGGGCCCTGCCTGTGGGTGCAGGAGCCTGACGAGAACACGTGGAGGCTGGCACCGTGTTTGGGAAGTTGCTGACCACCAGTGTAACAAGTGACTTCGGGGTGGATGCACCCGGGTTTCCAGGACCCCTCCAAGCCTGCGGTCCACACTCACCCAGCGTGTCCGCCTCTGCTGACCAAGTCTGGGCCAGCACAAGCACCAGGGGTTGGCCCGCGCAGGCCGCACGTGGAACGGTGGGAGTGCGTTTGATCTCCACGCCAGTCCTGTCCCGGATGAGGCTGTGACGGGTACAGCCGCACACTCAGCTCCAGTAGCCCCAAGCCATCGGGGCTAACCTGCGTTACCTGCTGTTTTTCTGAAGTGACCCAACGCCATTTGCTTGCCCTGCGTCTAGATTTAGTGCACATTTGATTTCACTTGGCCATCAACAGGTGTGTGGATCTCATTCCAAGGGGCTATGTTCTAATTTACTTTATTGAAATGTCCTTACTTGACAGTAGCTAAACAGTCAAATTTGTCCAATTTGCCAAATTCACTTAATCCACGAAGCAGACTAAAACTGAGAAATAAAACTTAGAGATACTGGTGACAGGGACGCCACCCCATTCGACTTTCAGAAACAAAGGCCTGAGACGGTGCTGCCTGCAGGGATGCCATGCCCTCGGCGGGCAGCGAGCCGGACGTGCACAGCAGACCGACAGTGCCACCTGCCGACCCAGCAGAGCTCCGTGCCCTCGGCGGGCACCGACCCAGCAGAGCTCCGGGCCCTCGGCGGGCACCGACCCAGCAGAGCTCCGGGCACCCAGGCCCTCGACCTGCAGGCAGTTTTAAACGCTTGCCTGGAACAAAGGGTTTCAATACTGAAGGTGTTTTGAAATCTCTGCCAGAGTTTACAATTCCCAGGGGAATTCTTCCAACACCCTGTGACTTTGGGTTACCCCAGGGACAGACACAAATTTATATTCTCTCCATCCAAAGTCCAAAAGCAGGTATCCTGGCCCCTTTCTCTAGGCTCACAGTGTGATCATGATAATCATTTCTGATGTTTGTAATAAAAAATGTGGCAATAAATATATAGGAGTAGTCTTCAAAAATTTATAGAAAATGTGTATTACAGAAAATTCATGCATGAATCTCGAAACTGCTTTGCACTGAAATATGCTCGCATTTAAATTCCATTTTCCATGAACTTTAAAAATGTAGATGTGTATGTGTGTGAGAGTGTGTGTGTGTGTAGAATGTGACTCAAAGGAAGAGGTATGTGTATATGTGTGTGTGTGTGACGGGAGTCAGAGGAAGAGGTGTGTGTGTGCGAATGTGTGTGCATGTGTGTATGTGTATGTGTGTGTGTGAATGTGTGTGTATGTGTATATGTGTATGTGTGTGTGTAATGGGAGTCAGAGGAATAGGTGTGTGTGTGAATGTGTGTGCATGTATGTATGTGTGTGTGTGAGTGTGTGTAACGGGAGTCAGAGGAAGAGTTGTGTGTGTGAATGTATGTGTATGTGTGTATGTGTGTGTGAATGTATGTGTATGTGTGTGTGAATGTGTGTGTATGTGTGTGCGTGTGTGTGAATGTGTGTATGTGTGTGTATGTGTGTATGTGTGTGTATGTGTGTATGTGTATGTGTGTGTGAATGTGTGTGTGTGAATGTGTGTGTGCGAATGTGTGTGAATGTGTGTATGTGTGTGTGAATGTGTGTCTATGTGTGTGTGAATGTGTGTATGTGTGTGTGTGTGTGAATGTGTGTGTGTATCTGTATGTGAATGTGTGTATGTGTGTGTGTGTGTGAATGTGTGTGTATGTGTGTGTGTATGTGTATGTGTGTATGTGTGTGTGTGTGTGTGCTCCTAGGAATCCCAGAACAGCACCTTTATCCGTACACTTGGAGAACTAGGAGGAATGAGGGTGGGGTGCAGGCATGAGGGGTAGGGTAGGAAGTATCTCTATGTTCCTAAATCTGTATATATGAAATACATGGAATCTGTATACCTTAAATAACATTTTAAAAGTAAACAATTAAAATTTAAAAAAACGCCATAAGAGTAAAAAAGAAGTAAGGAAAGATAGGACTACATGGCAGTTTTAAGTTTAACCAATAGGTATAGCATTTTGGATTAAATAAGAACCAATAACATTGCGCTTTTAAAGACTGACTGAACACACACTAAATGCAAAATGGCTGTTTTGTCCAGCTGCGGAGCTAACATCCCACCACTGGCTTACCAACGATGTTACCAGCGACACCACTGTGCAACACCTCAAACCTGCCTGTCCTCCCTTAGGTCCTAGCCTCTGCCACGAAGCAGCTGGTGTGCCCAGACCCCTGACGGCACACAGCAGGCCCGGCAGCAGGCCTGTGGTGTGCAGGGCTGCCTGGGGGAGGCGCAGTCCCCCTGCATCCCATGTGGGAGTCCGGCCTTTGAGAACACATTCGCACGTCCAGTCCTAATCCCCTTGGATATATGAGGTTGTGGCCTATGACGTAAACTACAAGAACGGCTCTGGCTCCTGCAAACAGGGCATTTGAGTCCTACAAACACATAAATCATGGCCCACGTCGGGGTCTGAGCATAAAATTGCGTTAATTGAATGTTGACCTTTAAAGCAGATCCGGTTAGTGATCCCACTCCAGTGTTCCCCATGGATAGTGATCCCACTCATCCCAGTGTTCCCCATGGATAGTGATCCCACTCATCTCGTGTTCCCCATGGATAGTGATCCCACTCATCCCAGTATTCCCCATGGATAGTGATCTCACTCATCTCGTGTTCCCCATGGATAGTGATCCCACTCATCCCAGTGTTCCCCATGGAGCTTTGTCTTTACTTTAGAGAAAGGTTGCCGTAAAAAGGATGGTTTTAACCAGTTTTGCTCTTCACCTTCACAAAGATAAACTCCCCTTTAATCTAATTTCACCTGCAAAACACACAGCAGTCCCTACAGGAAGCCTCCTCATGGTCCGCGTTTTCTGGGTGTTGTCCTCAGCATTCCGCTCCATATCGCCCTGGGAGGACTGTGCAGGCCGCCGGATTCCGTCAATGGCCCTCTGTGCAATGAAGGCCTGTGTCTCACGTGACAGACAGGAAGCAGCTAGCCCAGCTTCTGAGAATAGAGGTGCGTGCAAGGTTACGACTGGGGAACGCCTGGTGGCTGGTATTCTAGCCTGAGGTTCTGTGACCTTGGGTATCCCTGCCGGTCGACAGCACGTGTGCCCTGTCAAGGCTGTCACCCGGCTGGACATTCACAGCGACATTTGCTGGAAAATGCGGCGGCCACTCCGGTCAGGCCTGCCCTCTGGGGAGGGCCCCTCTGATCTGCTGCTCCCAGGGGGTGAGGACCCCTCTGTGCTCCCCCTTTTATATGTGGTCTCAGCTGATGCTGGAGGTAATGTCCAAGCCCCACCGCTGAGGATGGCCGCACCTCCTCCTCCTGTGCCTCCCGGGCCTCACGTCTGCCCCGTACTCTCCTCACATGTGGACATGGACCTGCGCATCTCAGGAATGCACCCAGGTCTCCCATGAGGATGGCACAAACCTAAGTGGCTGGGTCATCACCCGCTACCTTCCCAGGCCTACTGTCAGGGAGCTGGGCTGGCCCCAGAGCTGACTGGGCTGCAGGCTGCAGGGACATCCCCCAGGTATCCACACGGCCCCCGATTGTCACAGGTTTTCAGAAGTGATGTTTCATACACCTGACACACGAAGGGAAGAAATGAACATTTAATCAACATTGGGAAATCTGCACCTTTAAGAAAGATCCCAATCTTCAGAGCTCGCAGTACCTACTGTAAAGAGGAATTAATGAATATGTCAACACAATGGCCTTGCTCCTAAAGGATATATCACAGAGGACGCAGACGTCGCCACCACGCACCCTCCGGAGCTCAGGAACGCAGTCAAAGATCTGCGGCAGCCGGCTGGGGAATCAGAGAGAGGGAAGTTAAGGCTGCTGGGGACAGGTGCGAGCGTCTTATCTGTGCACTGCTCAGCCAACGTCACGGGCCTGTGAACTGGACGTGGAGACTGCCGGCTACCTCTGGCCAGCAGCATGTGCACTTGCTCCACTCCCTCCAGGAGAGCAGCCGTGCTTCAGTGTGGTCCTGGGGGATCGGGGCCCCTGCTTCGCCAGCGGCACGGTAGACCTTACTTGAGAGTTGGGTAGTAGAGAAAAATCTGACGCACCGCTCTCTGCACCCCCCAGCTGAGAAACAATGCAAGCGAGAGAAGCGGCAGTCACCTGTCAAACACGGTAAGGCAGAGAGATAACCTGCAGGTGCCCGGCAGAAGAGTACAGTGGAGACATCCGAGAAACCAAGAAAACCCTGGGGAAGAAGTCAGGGAAACAGTGTCTGCAGGAAGTGGGGCGCTCAAAATCACAGAGAGGCAGTGGAGAAGCCAGGCCCGGGCCCAGACGAGAGAAGACCTAAACCTTGACGTCACCCCAGGCTGATCACTGGGATCAGTGCAAACCTGTGAAGTATTGTCAAAGATCCCCAGCAGAGACGCCTGCAAAAACAGAGAGGTGTTTCCTATGTGTGCATGTGTGTGTGTGTGTGCGCGTGTGTGTGTGGCTTGTGACATTGAGGACATGCCTATCAAAGTCACACCTGAACACAATTCACGAAGCCAATGTTCAGTGACCGCACGTGACAAGCAGTAGCGTCTGTGCAGGGGTAGCTGGGGAAGTGACTGGAACCACGGGAACCACGGCCCTCAGCAGACGAAAGGAAACAAGAAGCAGACGGGCAGGGGCCTCTGCTTCCCTGCTGGCCAGGCACATCAGCAGCAGAGCCGGGCAGGAGTGTGCACACAGAGCACGGGGACAGACTGGCGTCAGCCACAGCCACGAGGGCCCCGCCCTGGGCCCCTTAAGTCTTTCAATGACAGTTTTAACTATGCTCAAAGAGATTCGGGAGTGACACCAGCCAAATGGCAAAGCAGGAAGCTCTGGCCCCGTCACTCCATAGAGACGCTGGGGAAATGGCAAGATGCGGGCCACATGGCTTTGCGGCGCTGTTAAACCTCAGCGGAGGGCCTCTCCAAGCCAAAGAAGGCCCAGCTAAGAAAAATCCGCATGCAAAATGGTAGGGAATTCTGTAAACCTGGCTTGCCACTGCCCCACTCCTCCACGCTCAAACCGCGTGTGAGGAGGAGGTCAGCCCGCTCCTGCTTTGGTCCGTGGAAGAGTAGAAAGCGCTGAGAACTGTCTGCATAGTTCCGCAAACGCGGCTCCGGCTGCTGTTGGTCCAGTATTTCACTTTGCTTGAGATTTACAGAGCCAGGCCTAACCCCAGACCGTGGATTTGCCAGGGGTCACTTCTCAGAGGGGCTCCGGACACGTCAGCAGGAGAAACACGTTTGGCGCGTCTGTCACCCTCTTCGTTGTGTTTCCGTGTCGTGAACCCGTCCCAGGACAGACCCCTTACACTCAGCACTATTTCCCATAAGTATCTTCTTGGTGTTTGGTTTCCTTAATATGTGCACTGTCTCTATAGAGAAGCTTAGCCAGTAACTATCCAGTAAGTTTCTTTTGAAGCAAAGCATATCCAAAACTATTATGTGGATATTTGCTACAACTCTAAATTCCTTTAGAAGGAAAAATGCATAAAGCCAGGGTCAGCACTGTAGGGTACCTGGTAAAGCCATTGCCTGTGACACCGGCACCCACACAGGCGCTGATGCGAGCCCCAGCTGCTCCACTTCCTATCCGGCTCCCTGCTAATGGCCTGGGATAACAGAGGAGAATGGCCCCAGTGCTTGGTCCCTGCACCCACGTAGGAGACCAGGATGTAGCTCCTGGCTCCTGGCTTTGACGTGGCCCAGCCCTGGCCTTTAGTTCATCTGGGACTGAATCAGCAGATGGAAGGTATCTCTCTCTCTCTCTCTCTCTCTCTCTCTCTCTCTCTCCCCCTGTCTCTGTAACTCTGCCTTTGAAATAAATTTTTAAAAACTGCAAAAACATTATGTTCTGATTCCTGGAGTTCATGAAGGATTTGCTGGTTTGAACAGCCGAGCCTTTCCGCTCAGCATCGTATCAGATTTGCCACGTGTCCTCCGAGAGAGTTATCACTGTTTTATTTGGGGTTGTATTTAATGGCAGTCACTAAATATATTCATTCTTTTTACACAATATAATGGTACACAAAAATTGTTAGGCAAAATGTTTAACCAAATCAAGAGAATGTGTAGCAAAATTGCATCCCGTGATAACCCTATTCCCAAATCCTTATGGGAAGTGCCCACCAGTGCTAATGCCGTTATTATTTTTGGACTCCAAATGAATTTTCTTCTGGGGGTAAATAATTCTTCACTTGTGCTCTTACATTCTATATCCTTGGGTTCAAAAGGGCAGAGAAAACAATCAGAGCTCCAGTGGCCTCCGCAGAGCCTCCCTGGTGCGGTGGGCTGACCCCACTGCCAGCCCCGGGCACCCGTGGGGAGCGGGAGCTGAGTGCGAGTGAAAGTGCGGTGTGTGCTCGCAGCAGCGCCGCCTTCACCCCTGCCCACTCCCCCATTCCCTCATGTGCTTACTCCACGTGCGGTTCTCAGAGCACGGCTAAGCTGACCGTTCCTCAGTACCACAGCTCACGCTCAAAGGAGAATGCATAACAGCGCTTGTAGAAGAATATGCAGAGAAAACCCTCGTTCAGGACCATTTATTCACACAACATTTGAAAGCATCTGAATATTCGTTTTCATGCAAGGAGGGATTCAGATGTTCCTGGAAATGTGTATTTTGAAAAAGTTACAACATGATTTCAAAATTGTTTGCACCGAGATAAACGTAACTTTTGGTTGTTGTCCATACACTTTGTAGGGTACCCTCACAGAGACAGTAACTTGGCATACTTTCCACTGGTCTCAGAACTAAGAACAGCAAAATGAGAATATACCAGTCATGTCCAAATGTAAACTTTCCCAGCTTATAAAAATGCTTCTCCACACTAAATACATAAGTACATTTAAATATAATATGTCAGTGTGAACTTGGCTTGAGAAAAATTATGCCTTCAACTGTAGGCGTTGATGGAACAGCAAGAGCTGCCTTCCGGCTGTGCCGCAGAACACCTCCCGTAGGAAGGGCTGGGAGAAGGAAACGGGCGCTGTGCATCTGCGGCCTCGGCCGGGGGCTTGGCTGGACAGGGGGCGCAGGGGACTCTGGGACCATGGTGCTCTGAGTCCCTTCTGAAGGAGGCCGTGTGTGTGTGTGTGTGTGTGTGTGTGAGAGAGAAAGAGAGAGAGAGAGAGAGAGAGATAAAGAGAGAGGAGAGAGGAGAGGAGCTAGCAAGGAGAGAAGAGAGCAGAGAGGAGCCGAGAGAGCCAAGAGACCAGAGGAGGGTAGAGAGAGGAGCCAAGAGAGCACGTGTTCAGGAACAGGCCTTTTTAAAACTTTGCCGGAGGGCGGGCAGGGAAGCAGGAGTGGTGAATCCCATTAGGATGGGGGTGGAGCTTGACCACAGAGGTTGGGCCATGTGGCCATCTGGCTAAAACCGTGCCAGTTTCCTAACAGACAGTACACAGGCAGAGTCGGGCTAGAGGGGAGCGCCCAAGCCCCCCGCCACCCTGTTCAAAACTCTCTCTCTCTCTCTCTCTCTCTCTCTCTCTCGGGCCTCCAGCGTCTCTGGGCTTCTCTGTGTTGCAGTACCTGCCTAACGAGAGAGGCGGCCACGTAGCTCTCCTATCGGATGCTGGTATTCCCGGAGGCAGCAGGTGGTGCAGGGGAACCTATCCAATTAGCCAGGTTATTGGGTCTAAAGATGAGCAGTCTGGTGCCTGAGTCAGAATTCAGAGTTGGCGTTAGAGTATCAGAAAAAAATAAATAAGATTCCAGCTTACAGAAAGTGTTTCATTAGGCAGAGCAAAATCTCATTATTTCAGACCCTGCTTATTTGGAATAGATGGCCTCCACTCAGGCCCTGTGTATATTATATTCTTTTGCATCATTTTAGGTGAAATTCTCACTGTGTTTTTCCACACACAAACACAAAAATGCAAAACTGGTTCCACTTACCAACACTTACTTACAAGCATCAGATGATTGCTCCCCAGATGCCTGAAGTGGGGATAGAAAAGCAGTTCTTTCACAAAGCAGTTTTAAGCTGTGAGGGCTAACCTTCAGTGGCCCTGCATGTGTGCAAGGTGCTGTGAGTGGGAGACATTTAGCAACCAGGGCAGGTGCGGCGCAGCTCAGTCATCAGCCCCGCCCCCTGACACCCCGCCCCCCAGCCCATCCTCAGCCGCACCCGTCCCAAGCCTTGTCAGCCAAGGAAAGATACAGTGTGCAGGCAGAACTCCAGCGAGTGCGTGGGAAGTGGTTCTAAACGAAATGTGGGTTTCTATGAACGTCTGAAGCCCTTCCTCACTAGCGTGCACCCTGTGGGCTCATGCCCCTGAGATCCATGCCAGTAGCTTGCTGTGCACCTGCCGTCCGCATCTGTCATCCATGTGGTCCATTTGCTGACCGCAGGCCAGCAGGGCTGGGTTCAGTCTGGCAGCGATGCACAAAGCTGCTACCGTATTCCTGGACACAGGTTGTGCTGTCTGGTGTAGACTGGGTCACGGGGGGAGAGGTGTCCATGCTGCCTGTGATAGCGCCCCTGCTCCCTGTGCACGGTGGCGGCATCCTCAGGGCTCTGTGCATGTGTCTGCCGCGCAAATGTAGCGGCGTCTCACGTGTCTTCCATCACATCTCTGAAGGTTCTGAATGTTTTTCCAGGTGTGTATTTATCATCTGTCTTCCTGGGGAAGACTGTTCTACACATTTCCCCATTTTTATTTTTATTTATTTATTTATTTTTTGACAGGCAGAGTGGACAGTGAGAGAGACAGACAGAGAGAAAGGTCTTCCTTTGCCGTTGGTTCACCCTCCAATGGCCGCCGTGGCCGGCACGCTGCGGCCGGCGCACCGCGCTGATCCAATGGCAGGAGCCAGGTGCTTCTCCTGGTCTCCCATGGGGTGCAGGGCCCAAGGACCTGGGCCATCCTCCACTGCACTCCCTGGCCACAGCAGAGAGCTGGCCTGGAAGAGGGGCAACCGGGACAGAATCCGGCGCCCCAACTGGGACTAGAACCCGGTGTGCCGGTGCCTAGTGAGCTGCGGCGCTGGCTACCTTTACCCATTTTAAAATTGGAATGTGTGTTTATTTGCAGGTAGGCTTCAACAGCTTTCCAGTTTTTCTCACTCTGGATGTAAGACATTTGGCGAGTATGTAATTTGCAAATGTTCCTCTTCATGTGCAGGCTTTCATCCTCCCCAGGGCATCCCCAGGGCAAGCTGCTGCCACTGGGGACGAACGGCTGCTGCCCCTGGCTTGTGCCTCTGGTTTCGTCCTGCTCCACCCAGGCGGGAGGGCGTATGGAGATCCACAGACCTCTTAGCAATATTGCATCTTCCTTTCCAGGGGCCTCTGCCCATTGACTTAGTTACGTCTGGATCTCTTTAATCAGATATTGTAATTACCTTCGTATATATTTATACATCTTTCATTAGGTTTCTGTCTGTCTCTATAGTTTGATGTAGGTGGGGGTTAACGTGAATGGGAGTGCATTTTGAATTTCAAAATCTCCTTATTCGTCACCGGAATATGAGGAATCAGACATCGCATATTAACCTTATGCCCTTTGGTTTTAGTCTTATCACTGTTGTATCATTTTATCCTATTTACAACAGTGTATTTGAAGTTAGTTTTTTGTTGAAAGATCATGCTTTTGTTTTTGTTTTCTTTTTTAATTTAGTTTTATAATCTCTGCTTTACAATGGTAGTGTTTAGATCATTTTTATTTAACGTAATTTTAATATGCTTGGATTTGGTTTTAATTTTTAAAATAGCATTTTATATATTTATATATTTGAAAGTCAGAGTTACACAGAGAGAGGAGAGGCAGAGAGAGAGAGAGGTCTTCCATCCAATGGTTCACTTCCCAATTGGCCCCAATGGCTGGAGCTGTGCCAATCTGATGCCAGGAGCCAGGAGCTTCTTCCAGGTCTCCCACGCGAGTACAGGGGCCCAAGCAATTGGGCCATCTTCTACTGATTTCCCAGACCATGGCAGAGAGCTGGATCAGAAGTGGAGCAGCTGGGTCTCGAACTGGCACCCATATGGAATGTCAGCGCTTCAGGCCAGGGCATTAACCTGCTGTGCCACATAGCTGGCCCCATTCCCTATCTTTTACATTCTATTTTCTCACTTTAATTTGTGTTTGAATTACTGAGAAAGCTCTGGTACCCTATTTCAATTTAAGTAAAGTATTTATAAAACATTTTGCACAGCTTTTTAAGGTTGTTTCTGAAGGAACACAATGGACACAGTTAGAATTCGTAGTCGGCTTAGAACAAATACTACGCTCACAGTTGAGTACAGGAGCTTGGCGACTGTGACACTGTCCTGCTGTGACAGCTGTGCTGGGTGAGGGGCAGGGTACACTTGACTAGCCCTCCTTACCTGGAATGAAAGGGTTTTCATGGGGGTGAAACTCACAATTATACTGCTAACCAGGGCTATTCTACTCAGGGGAGAAGCCAGCACACTGTGAGTAGCCCACTTCCCTTGACTGGAGGTATTTTTAAAGACCACAATGTACTCACGATGTCAGGTACAGTCAGGTAACAACAGGTGTGTGATCCAACAGGCTGCAAGCAGACATGGGTGCTGCAGCCGCCCAGCCCGCGTGGCGGAACCGCACGATGACAGTGCCAGTCACAACGCACACGTGCACAGTGACGTCCAGAGCCTCCTCTGTCTGCACAAACCTCACCAAACCCACCGCTCAGACTCCGTTCTCTCACACCAGAAGAGGCTGGAGGAACACAGCTGAGCGTGCCTACGCAAAATCAATCAGGCGGGCTCCTGGGCCTTCGAGCTGGGAACTCCACGAGTCCCTGGGCCCAGAGCTGCGAGGTTCTGCTCTCCAACTGTCTGGCTGACACCACTGTGTGCAATCGGTGAGATCCTGGGCATAGCGGAGGGCAGATCTTCAGAGGTGTGTTTCCGAGTATACAGTAAGACCCACTGTGTGGGGCCGGCGCCATGGCTCACTAGGTTAATCCCCCACTTGGGGCGCCGGCATCCCATAAGGGAGCTGGGTTCTAGTCCTGGTTGCTCCTCTTCCAGTCCAGCTCTCTGCTGTGGCCCGGGAAGGCAGAGGAGGATGGCCCAGGTGCTTGGGCCCTGCACCCCATGGGAGACCAGGAAGAAGCACCTGGCTCCTGGCTTCAGATAGGCGCAGTGCTGGCTGTGGTGGCCATTTGGGGAGTGAACCAACAGAAGGAAGATCTTTCTCTCTGTCTCTCTCAGTGTCTAACTCTATTTAAAATAAATTTTAAAAAATAAAATTTAATAATTAATAATAATAATAAATAATACATAAATAAATAAATAAAAGAAAAGAATCATTGTTAAAAAAAAAATAAGACCCGCTGTGTGTCCACCCTCTGCCACTCTGAGGGTGGAGGCTGACCCGCTGTGTGCCCACCCTCTGCCACTCTGAGGGTGGAGACTGACCCACTGTGTGGCCACCCTCCGCCACTCAGAGGGTGGAGGCTGACCGACTGTATGCCTCCCCTCTGCCACTCTGAGGATGGAGGCTGACCCGCTGTGTGGCCACCCCATGCCACTCTGAGGGTGGAGGCTGACCCGCTGTGTGCCCACCCTCCACCACTCTGAGGGTAGAGACCCGCTGTGTGCCCACCCCCTGCCACTCTGAGGGTGGAGGCTGACCCCCTGTGTGCCTCCCCTCTACCACTCTGAGGGTGAAGGCTGATCCGCTGTGTGGCCACCCCCTGCCACTCTGAGGGTGGAGGCTGACCGGCTGTGTGCCCACCCCCTGCCACTCTGAGGGGGAAGAGGTATAATCTGCAGTCAGCTCCACAGTGGGTCTTGGGTCCACACAGATCCAAACTTCACCTTCCTGGAGCTGAGCTCTGAGACACCGTGAGAACAACCAAACGATACAACAAAACGAGCAGATCCCGAAAAGAGCGCCTTTGCAGCACCTCCCAGTGCCAAATGCAAATCCGGAAGATTCCGCCGCAGTCGTCTCTCGCTCTGTAATTGTATTCCTGTACACACGCTCGCATGGATGTAGTCCACAAATACAGTGTAAAACAGACACGTTCTGTGTGCATAGTGTACTGTGCACGTATGTGTGCACACAGAATATGTGTGTGTTAGTTTGTGAATACACAGTATGCGTGTACACATGTGTGCGCAGAGTATGTTTAGACACGTGTGTGTGTGTGTGTGTGTGTGTACAGAGTATATATGTGGAGAGAGAGAAAGGGGCTCTAACGTTTGCTATTTTCAATAAAACACATTTTGCCAGTATGATTTGCGTTATGAACAGACCACAGGAGGCCTTTACTTTGTGTCTGTTTGAAACCTTTTCTTCCTGTTTGGTTGGAGTCTTATGGGCCAACGTAGCTTCTCTCTCATATTGCACTCCCCATGTGACTCTGCGTTCTGTGCGCTGGGACTTCCTTTAAGCACGGTGATTACTGTCATTGAGCCATCAAATATCAGTACCTGAAGAGGGAAGGTTTCTGTATATCCCTTGAAAAGAATGGTCTGTTAATTAGGGCTTTTTACCCGTCAATGAAGTCAGGTTTTCTGAACACCTAGACTAGAAAAAAGCAGTAGACAGGCACTTTCGCATGGTGTGCTGTCAGGGGATGCCTCTACGTAAAATCCCGGAATTCTGACATTCTTTCCTCTGCTGTGACTCAGAGCTTTGATTACACCCAGCAGCCGTGTCAACAGCCCGGCCTGGTGAGGTCTGACAGTCCGTGCTCCAGGTCTCAGTTCTGGAGGTTGTGTTGTTCCCGCGAGTAATTCTGTAGCGCAGGACACGTTCTGCCCTCGCGAGGACTCGAGCTTTTCTTTCCCGTCTTTACTGACGTCAGTTCCAGCAGCAGCTGCTGCTTGGTTGAAACAAGACTCTCAGCTCCTCCTCAGATGCAGTACCTCACATTCAAACCTCTGATCAGAAATGTGGGTTTGGACCCCGGGGGCTGCCGCAAAGCTGTAGAAACAGTAAGCAGGAAAGTGTGGCAGCTCCCTGGGCCAGTGTCTCCCATGTACAGTGCATCTGTACCCTCCGTGCGCTGCGGCAAGCCACCGGGCCAGGACACCTTTCCTTACTGGTGAAGCCACCCTGGGGTGGGGGTGGCAGGAAGGAGACGCTCCCGAGGAAGCCTTGTTTCTGAGCTTTCGTATCTGACTGCATAGTCAGCTCTAACCTTCTTCTGTAAACGTGGACCTAAAGCTGCCTTATGCACAGGCAAGTTTCCTGGCCAAAGAGAGCAGAGTCTTCAGTGTTTAGGATGCCCACATCCCACACAGGAGTACCTGGGTTCAAGCCCCACCCCAGCTCCTGTCTAATGGAGTTTCCTGCTGATGCGACCCTAGGAGGCAGAGGGTGCTCCTGGTGGCCACCTGGGAGACTGACAGGGTTCCTGCCTCCCAGCCCGGCTCTGGCCCAGCTCTGGCTACGGTGGGCGCTTGGGGAAGTGAACCAGCACGTGGGAGTTGTAGAAGCTGACACAGCGCTACAGAGAGCCAGACTTGCGTGTCCACACAGGTGTGATTTCAAAGACAACCACTCAGCACTTGGAGCAGCCCAGGAGCGTGCACACACAGACACAGCAGTCAGAAACCAGAACACAGAAGCCCCCACGGTGCACGCGAGTGCACCCTGTAAACCGGACAGAAAACTGGGGCAGAGGGCAGAGGAGCTTCGAAGGAACTCTAGTTTTTACTCAACTTTTTCTGTAAGGCTAACACTGCCAAAAAAAATGAGATCAGTTATCTTGTTCACAAAGATAAAACGGAACCCACCGTATTTTCCACTATCATTTCAGGATGAGCCTTTCTCGGGCGTCAAAGCTTCGAGGCTGGGCCTGGAGGGTGCCTTGGCTGTGGGTCCGAGTGTGGAACCGGTTTGTGTTTCGCTTCCTTTGCACGGAGAGCCAGCTGTGTTGTTCTCCGGCAGCCATCTGCTGTCCTCTGAAATAGCCAACAACTTCCAGCTTGATGACTTGGAGCTCAGTCATGAAATCTAAGCTTGCAGAGGGGGCCTTGGGCGAGGGAGAGAAAGAGGAAACCAAGGTGGGCTCAAGCTTGAGATGTGGCTCAGCCTGGAGGGGGTGAGGGGACAGGGGGTGGGGAGGGACAGGGGTGAGGGGCACACTTCCCACAATGTGCTGTGCTGAGTTCTCGTGGGGGTCGTCGAGGCGGTGAGGATCCACGCACAGGGTGAACCCACCTGGGGGACCACAGCACCTCGTCCAGGATGTGAGGACGCGAGTCCCTTCTGCACAAAGTGTGACTGCGGACACGTGAGCCGGGGTGGCCGTGCAGCGGTGAGGCTTCCGCTGTGGACTGGAAGCCCTGGGAAGAGCCCACTGGAGGAACACCAGCCTCTACCCTTGTGTGGACCCAGCATCTCGTGAATGGGACGCCAGCCATGCAACACCAGCCTCTGTGTGGGAAAACCCATCTCTGGTGGTGTTAGAGTCACCATGAGGACACAGGAGGTGGGAACCTGACAGAATGATGGGCAGCCAGGACTCACGTCCACATCTGGGGGTCAAGCTGGAACACAACCTGTGAGGCGTGGAAAGGGGGGAGAGCGGATGCCGTGAAACCACTGACGGCGGCGCCTGCCACGCAGCTTCCTGCACCAGGCTTCACAGAGCCCACCGTGCCAACCACCGTCTTCCCACCACGCATCCTTTGTCCCCAGTACACAGAAGGAACTGAAGTCAGAAACGCAGAAGCGCTATGTTAGCCAGGTCTTGGGTGAGACATGAGTGGCCCAGCCACAGCATGCTGTTTGTGCACACAGAGCCCTGACTCCGCGCATGTGTGCGTGTGTGTGTGTGTGTGTGAGTGATTCACAAGTCATGTGGCCTTCAGCAAATTGCCTCTCTTCACTTAACACCATTGAGGCTCGCTGTTACCATCCTACAACGCACAGCGCCACTTCCCCACACAGAGGATCCGTCTTAGAAGAGTGCCGTGAAGACAGGAGAATCCTTGGCACCAGGAACATGACAGAGTGGGCAGCGAGTCATTCAGGGGATTGAGAAGTTCAACGGTAAGTGCCTACTTTGACTAAATTCCCGTAGGAAGTGCACACATTACAGAGAACTTGCTATGTTAACCATTTTTAAAGATGGCATTGGTCACGTTCTTGAGAAACTATCACCGCTCTCTTTTTCCATAACGTCGCCATCACGATTCCTAAAAGAGACTCTGCCTGTGAAGTGCTGTCCTCCCCTCCCTGGACCCTGGTGACCTCTCTCACTGTTTCCTATTTGATGCAAAATGTCCTAATACACCTCGAGGCACAGCTCTGTGGAACACTTGGAAGCAAGCGTCCGTGAAGCGTAGGGACAATGGACACAAGCGCTCCCTTAGAAGCTCATGGAAGACGGGATGCAAGGGTGTGTGCGTCTTGCTGCAAGAGGTTTAGAATCCATGCATCTGATGGTCTTGAAAAAGTGCATAGAACATGCACACTAAGAAAACCTCTGTGTAGGGATTTCAAAAACGTTTGCGCACACATGAGCTTATCTTTGAATTCTGCTTTGCCATGAAATTTGCAAACTTGCCTCTTGTACCTCTGACTGCATTAGAGAGAAGACAGAGGAATATCTGGGGAACAAAAGGAACAGAGACTTGTGGGGAGGAGGGGGACTCGAGGAAGGAGTAGCTGTCCAGGTCGCTAGTACAATGCAAGAATTTTATTGTGGCAAAGGCACAAACATTGTGAAATCCTTATAATAGACACTTACCATGAAGTTTTTGCATACCCCCCGCTTATATGATTTCAAGTCTTTTTATGCCAAAATGAATTTATGATTTACTTTGATCTTCCCATGGACTCTGAAATATATTTGTTGTGTGTATGCTTGCATTTGTGCTTATCTTGCTTTAAACATTTTACTTTCTAGGATGCAAGCCCACACATGTTGTATGTTGTGTTTCATAGGTGTAACCGGGAGTGCGAGTGTGTTTAATTAAGAGGGTCTGCTTGGCATGGGGCCAAGAAATGCAAATGGCCCAAGCTGTTGAGTGGAAAATGCTGGAGGGATGAAAATTGTATTTGGAAGCACATAGATCAAGAGAGAACTACCTCCCTCCCCACCAAACACACATGCACAAATTCTAGAAATTATATTGGTAGTGATGCATCCTAAATTCTGGGGTACATATAAAAATGTGGAAAATCATACTGATGACAGTGAGAACTGGCTGCGGCCGCATGTGAAGCTACCAGCTAAGGTGATCAACCCATCCTACCTAAATCGGCAAGGGTTTCTTCCTTTCCTCCTCTAAGCCCAGCTTTTATTCTTTTGCAGGGCCAGCAAATCTTTCTTCTGCCAAGGGCCACTGGATGTTAATAATATCATTGTGGGCCATGCAACATCAGCAAGCTAAAACTTAATCTGCTATAGATTTATTCAACTTTTGAGTCCCGCCTACAAGTGCCTTGGCACAGTCAGACCAAATGATTTCACGGGGCTCCTATGGCCTGCAGGCTGGGCGTTCCCAACCACAGAATTGCAAGCTCACCAGCTACAATCTCTTTGCCTCCTGCGTGGATGCACCCCCACAAGAGGCCCACCACAGCCACAGAAGCCCATCACAACGCACCCAGCAGCCATCCGGCACTAGCTGCTCAATCTGGGAACCACTGCCCCTTCTTGCAGTTGTCTGTGTTTCTCATAAGTGCACAGGATGCTGGTGCCTTCTACTGGGAGCGTGCGTTGCCCTGTGAGAACCTTGTGTCACCCAGCGCGGGCCCATCAGGTTCCCAGGGACTGCTTAGACAGAAGCCTGGGAGAACGCCTCTCTTCGTGGAAACAGGTTGCCGTATGAAGCGTGAGCGCTCACGTTGCCACATTTCCTTCTCTGTGGACTAATCCGGATTTCAGGAACAAAGTTGTTTCTATCTAGAGTCCCGGAAACACGATGCTCCCTGAGGGCTGTTTTCATCCTCCCAGCTGCTGTGTTGGGGACGCAGAATGCTCCGTTCTGTTTAAACTGGCTTTACTTGGCGTTCTGCATTTGCAAGGGAAGTTTCTTGAGCTTACGCTAAGTAAAAGTCTGCCCTCTAGTTCCTTGGAATGCGATGATTCTGGCAGATGAATTCAGAAACTCCGCAGACGGACTCTGCCAACGTCAGCCACTCTGAGACACGTTGAGGAGCGCCTCGATCTTCACCTCTCATGCTCCTCTCGCAATTCCTCCCAGGATGCAGTTCACATTTACCATCCCGAAAACCCTCTTTGTTCCGATTCCTCAAGGTCTTGGATCTCTTCCTGGTGCCTACGAGGTTGCTGTGTGTTAGCAAATGTTTAAACTTCTACTCCTCCACCCGGTCTGCCTCTGTGATATCATTTTTGACCCCTGACATCAATGGTTATGCAAAATGGCAATATCTTTTTTTAATATTTATTTATTTATTTGAAAATCATAGTCACAGACAGAAGGAGATACAAAGAGAAAGGTCTTCCATTTGCTGGTTCACTTCCCAGATGGCCTCAATGGCCGGAGCTGTGCCAATCCAAAGCCAGGAGCCTGGAGCTTCCTCCGGGTCTCCCATGCTGGTGCAGGGATCCAAGCACTTGGGCCATCCTCGACTGCTTTCCCAGGCCACAGCAGAGAGCTGGACTGGAAGTGGAGCAGCTGGGACTTGAACCAGCGCCCATTAGGGATGCCGGCACTGCAGACCAGGACTTTACCCACTACGCCACAGTGCTGGCCCAGCAAAATGGTAATTTCTAAATCCACACTAATGTTTTGTTGTTGTTGTTGTTGTTACTTTCCAAATCCATATAGTGTGACTACTGAATATAACCTCATGAGATTTTGAAATTAGAAATCAAAATAAAATTTGTCAACCTTTTCTATCCAAATTTTCTCTATTCCTACAATCACAGGATTAGTAACTGATCTGCTATCCACCAAGTCACCCAATTTCAGGCCATGAAATCATTTATTTTTCTCAGTCAGGTTCCTCCTCTGATTTACAGAACATAGGAAATTATTTTAGTCCTTATGTTCTCCCTTATCAAAACGATGGCAGCTGCAGTATCCCAGATCACTGAATGTGTTTACTAATTACTTAAGACATCATGACGTAAGCGCTCATGGAAACCTGACTGTCACTATTTGTATTACCTAAGTGTTCTCTCATTATTTTACTTCTCCTTATTTCGATTCCCACAACTTTAGCTTAGCCAGCTTTTTGAATTTTTGAAATAGTTTTCACAGCCATCTCCTTACCCGATGACTGTCACTTGTTGCTTATCACAGTATTATTTCTAAAATCAAAACTAAATGTCCCACCCCCAGTCCTTCAATGACTCCATAATTGAGTGAAATAATCCTGAGACGTGCTTGCCATGTGGCCATGCTTCCTGTCTTGCTTATTTTTGTCCTGTGATGGTATCTTAAAACTTGAACAAAATAAAAGTGTGTGCCATATGCATGGGAGAATTTTTAACCTAAAACTTTGAATTCAAAAATATTCTTTATGAGTACTTCTGCTTCTTGCTTTGTATTCCACCAAGTTGAAGTCTGTTTTCAGGTAGAATTTAGAACTTTTAATGAAAAAAAAAGGGGAGATTAGCCATATTCCGTTGAAGAATTAGTGGCGTGACAGTTCTAGGAGCCTGCCTGTTCCTTGATATGGGACCAACACGTTTCACCCGCATTCTCTGTTTGAACCCAAATTGGGAAGCCCTATTTAAAGGACCCTTGGAGTTGTCACACAGCTGAATTGTCACACAGCCGAATCACCTTGATTTTTGTTCTCCCAAGAGAGAACAGTGTCATAGTCTCAGGATCTGAGCAATAATGTCACTCTGAAAACAATAATCCTTGGTAGCATTAACAAAAATAGACATTTCTAGAAGGCTAGGCCTGAAATAAAATAATGAATGGGAAAACGAAGAACCAAGCATGGAAAATGGCCAGGAATCCTGGAAATCCAGCCCCACGCAAAGGAACTGCCCAGGCAGGAGACGGCTGCTCTCCCCCTTAGCCAGGGCCTGCACTGGACCTTTCTGCTGGTTTTGGATGGTCGCCGGCTCTGCAAGCAAACGGAATCCCAGTAATCCCAGCTTCCCCCACTGAGCTCCTGATGGGAAGCTCCACCCTAAAGCTCCCGTTTGGCCCAAGCTGGTGTGTGCTCATGTCCTCGGGACCGGGTCATAAGCAGAGCCAATGCAGGGGGTTTTGGTTTCTCAAATGGGAAGAACCACCACCGTTGGTAAGTTTACCAAACGTAGACATTATTGCGAGAGTAAAGATTATTACAAAAGCCCCAGTAATGGATGGGTTGAATGAACGGTCAGGTGGAAATGACCATGAATCCAGGGAAGTCACATACAATTTTGGATTTTCAAGAAGTGTGGGGATTTGTTTTTAAGAGGAAGCATCACCTATCCTCTACAGCTCACCTCTTGGAGTGAAATATCTACCCATACAATCCATTCCTTACTAAACACTTTCTTAAACACGTCCTCCGTCCGGCCGACTGCGTGGTTACTTCCTCTCCTCACTCACCTCCTCCTCCCAAAGCCGACTGAGGTGGGCGGAGTCACTGTCTCTGTAACCAGGCATGAGGCCCAACGTGGCACCGTTTCTTACCCACATTGACTGTGAATTCATCAGGGTACCCCAGCTGTTGAGTGGGTACAGAGGAGGTATTGTCAGCATCAGGGACAGCCCTGTCCTCCTTGGAGTTTCATCTTTCATGGTTAGCCAATTCCCAGCACATTGGGACTCGGATTATCTAGCTCTTCCTCCTTTCCACTTTCTCTTCCCAAACTGTACCCCAAATCAGCAACACTGACAAGGCTCAATCAATTTGGAAAATACTCACTTCTACTTTCCTTATTGACGTAAAGGTGAATGAACCAGGTTTGTGGATGCGCCCCGAGCAGAGGACACTCTTGCTTCCTACGAGCCCTGCCTGGCGTTCCCTTCCAGGAGCCCCAAAGGGCCACGTTCTGGGCATTTGTGTCGCACTCATTCAGTCGTTGACTGCACCACTGCCCGAAGTCTGCAGACCGCAGGGTCTCTCAGTCCTTAGGGCAGGGGCACTCATCCATCAGCTGTGTGCTGCAGGCCCCGTGCCTCCCCAGGAACTGCCCTCCAATGAAAAGACCGCCTTCACAGGGCTTCCACGTCCTCCCCAGGGCCGCCCTCACCAGTGGCAGGTCTACTTGGACG